>NC_051179.1:81785139-81913405 GCF_013339695.2 Rhipicephalus sanguineus | reverse complement strand
CACGCTTGCTTCTGTATTAGACACAAACAGAGGTTGGCCGGCAAGGAATGAAATGCCCAAAATGGGAAGAGCGCTAGGTTTCTTTAAGAATTCCCGTTTTAACTCCGAAAATTATCAAATGGATCGAGGAGCCGGGTACAGTTTGACGGCTGTTACTGCCGATTTTTAATAGCCGTTCCTCGCCCTTGCTAAAGATGAACGTGTACAGAAGCTTTATGATGACTCGTTCGATAACACGCGCCTACATGAATTCATACTGAGTAGTTTGTCGCGCGAGCGACAATATTACTGCGGGGCGGGCGTGGTGTATTCTGACTTGCAGTTCTAGCGATACCTACACCTATAAAACCGTCAGCAAAAACCAATACTTTAGTTGAAAAAGATGCCGGTGTGTTAGTTCACTAACGCGTACCATTGACAGGTATGTGTTCTGACGTATGAGTCAGAGAAGTACCGGGAGTGCGGCCGGCTGCCTTCGGTGAGCCTACGTTCGTTGCTGAAGCGCGTCGCATCGATGGTCATCGCTCCTTGTGGGAACACTGTACACAAGAAAAATGGTTATTTAGGTTAACGAATGTCCAGACTATACTTTCAGTAAATCTTACACGTTGGATTGCGTGTACTTAAACCAGAAGCGCCGGTGGCATGCAGACGGACTCGGCCGGTACGCTAGGCCTAACGCTCGCTGGGAGCCGCACTGAGTAGGACCGATTCGGCGCAGATGAGTTGTGATGGTTGAGTTTGCATTTTAGCCTCGAAATTTTAACTGATACCTAACGTATAGCTGAAGTAAGTGAAGTGCAAGAATTGCCTGAGATGCGTTTCTGGTGCGGCGATATCGAACGACGGCTGTTTTCTGGCCTCCGTTAGGAGGGGCCGCGAAGCCAGAGCTATTTACTTCTTGCCAACCGCATGGCGATGTAACGATTTGCTCTGTACGTTCAGACAACGCCTCCACTTAGAAACATTACAATATGAAGTCATACACCGCAAACACATCGGATGCAAAACTGATATATATGATCGGCATGCACAAATTGTGTATTCATTGCTGCTACGTGCTCCGCACAAATTAACGACGTTATTGGCACTGCATGATAAGAAAAAGCGTGGCAGAAAGCAAAATGACCAGTGTTGGCTGCCTTGGGTTATTAACATATTTTCTTCACATTCGACAGGGAAACAATAAAAGTGACCGTGATTTCACATATATATGTATATTATATCGTATATTCATGAAAATAGTGCGCATCTCCTCGTCTTTCTCTGCCCAGCTAGAATTAGTGACACATGTTTGAGACCCATTAGGATAGCATCTATCGGTACCATCGAATCAGACTTCGATATTCAACGATACCAAAGCATCTGCCGCGCCACGATACTGAAAGCAGCGCGCGGCACTGGAAGAACAGTGCAGGCTCCAGTTGTGCCAGCGCACGCCAGTGAGGATTCCAGCGTCTCCAGCGCTTCCCAGTGCGCGCCAGCGTCACAGCGGCAAAGCCAGTTGCTCTACCAGTGCGACCCAGCTCTTTCCCAGGGCTTCCACGGAGTCCCAGTGAATTCGAGCGTATACCAGTGTTCCCAGTGCGGTCCAGCGCCAGAAACGTACTGGTATCACGCTGGGGGTACTGGAACGGCGCTGGTTTTTGCAATAGGGATGTTTACTGTACTGACTACTCCTGCAAAAAAAAAAAAAAAAAGACGTCAAATAAAGGCAGTTACGATTTTAATGAAAGGATTAATACATGCAAAAGAACCAGATGCTGTCCCGCGTAGAACAATGCTACATTTCATGACAGTCTCATGTGATGTCACCGCAGCATGCGACGACTGCGACTCAATGGCCCCTGTTTGTGAGCTTCCTCGAAAGTCTGGCACAATGTCCTCGTCACCGCGTGTATCGTGCACAGTGCACTCATTAGTGTTAGAGGCTCCGCTCTGACAGCCCATCAGTGCACTTGACACGGGTATCGAGTTAACTTGCCCGAGGTCGGGCCATGTGTCAGACGCAGACGTCGATTCCCCGTTATTCACGTTGGAACTCTCCGAAGCACAATTCACCGCCATTTGTTCGACTGATGCCGATCATTCATTGGAGCATCAGTCAGAGCGTTGAGTAACGTGAAGCACCATCACGGCGATTGACCTCCCGTCGACGTCTACGATTTGCACTTTCAGACATCTCACTTTTGTTAACTGTACCTACACTGTACTGTACACACAAACAACCAAAAATGCGGTTTGCACTAACCTTCATTGCAAGATCCCATCTTGCCAGTCAGTTGACTTGGAATGGCTTGGCTGGTTGACTACTTGACTATCCAGACAAACGGCAACGCACGGTCAATGGTTGCCAGCGGCTAGTTTGTTATTACGCGCTACAGCGGCGGATATTCACTAATATATGGCTGCCACTTTTATGAACATACTATTTTAAATGAACATTTCGCAATATCAGTTTCGATACCCAAGGTGATTAATCACTTGTGTTTCAGCGTAATTTGAAGCTTTTCAACCAAAAGAGAAGCAACGAGGCGAAAAAATGCAATGACTGTGAAACAACCGTGCTGAGAAAATTTTCACATATGATATGCATCTACTTAGTGTGAAAAGGACGCGAGGAATCATATGTAAGCGCTCAGTGCATGCATTGCATTTGTCCTCCCCAAAAGGTATCTGGAAGAACCTTTTCAGGACAACTTGTTTTCCTCAGAAAGCACACGGCAAGACGTTTTCGGGTCAAACCAGCTCGTGTCGTACTCAATACGTACCAAGGACATCGAGAAATGTGCGAGGACGATTGTACCATTTGAGGACGACCTCGGGACGTCGAGTGTTGTCTGGGCAGTGTCCTAGTGTCTTACAGCGCACTGGGAGGCACTGGTCACGCTGTACAGTGTCTGCCCGCTCACTGGGAACACTGGCAGCACAATGGAAAAAAAACTGGGCAGCTGGGTGGAATTCGTATAAAATTTGGTATTGGGTTGCGAGAAGTCAAAAGAAAAACTTATCGAATATCTTGAAAATATTATTCTGTTCTGTGTCCTACACATATCTAGCTTTAGTTTTGTTAAACGACGGACGTATGTGTACGCTAAAGAAATCATCTGCCGAGCGCGCGCTTTCTGTGAAGTGTGTGATCGAGTGACGTGAATGTAGTTCATGTAACTGCATCGAAAGAACTTATCATTCGCAACGCATTATGACATTAGTATTAGTCTGATAATAACATTACAAACTGCATTATATTTTTATTTTGGCTGTCATGAACGTGTGGCCGATATCCCACTCAAGGGATCCATGGGGGGATGCGAGGCAGCATTGGGGCGCACACCAAGTTTCCGTTACGTTCACTCGGCGTTTCCGTTAGTGTGTGAGGTTTGTATTTAGTGTTTATGTTATCATTACGTTGTGTTTGTGCGTTGCTTTCCGTTAGCGCCGAGTGAACGAGTGGCGCCGACGTTGACGTTACAACTCATCAACGGGAGCGAAGCGAGGGTGACGGAAGCTGACCGAGCGCACGCGCTTATGTACACATGAAATGGGGGAAGGAGCGAAGAGAGTGGGTTACAGGCTGTATTTGGCTGCTGCATCATGTGGGAGGGAGAGGCTGCAGCGCGGGGGAGTAGAGAAGGCGACCGAATACCTGCGTAAAGGAGGAGAGTGGGAGAGAGTAGGCGCGTGCGCAGTGGAGCGCGGACGCCACCACCGACGACGGGCACAGCCCCGAGCAAAAGCTGCTTCGCATCTTAAAGAGTGAGTGAAGCTTGCCTGATACCACCCTCTCCTCGAAAGTGTATTCTGGGACGGGGCGCTGTTGTAGTTCTTGGTGGACGCGATAACCTCAATTGCGCTCGACTGTACGCGCGGCGGCCAGCGCGCACACTGTCGCACTGTGGTTATCGTTTGCCAGAACCACTATGGACGAACCGCGGTCGCTCTCGACACGATCGTGTATGGCGAAACTGGCGGCACTGCCGAAAGCGTCCAACGCTCGCCCAGTCAAAGCGACGCTGCTTTCCGCAAACGCCGCTTACAAAACCGCGGCAGATGCGATCACAGCAAAACGACGTAGTTTTTGAAGGCACGTGCGTGGCCAGCGGATTGAAAACGAAACTACCGTTTTGCCCGCAACCGCCGCGCACGAAACCACGGTCGTTATCAACGCAGATCTCCGATAGCGACTACGAGCTCCGAAGGTACGCGGCTAAACGCAGCGGTAGATTAAAGGCATCGTAAAAAAAGGCCTTTCGGCGTTCGTGGTCGATCTTCGCTTGTCACTGTTGTGGAGCGGACTTTTTCAGTTGGCCTCAAGCGAAGCTTTCGCGGCAGCCAGCTGCGCGGTCCCTGATTGGTCCGCTCACGTGTGGTCCCAGAAGCGTACGGAAATAAATGTTTTGTGCGTACATCGTGGTTTGAAAACAGATTTTGCTAGTTTTTGATGCGAAATGTTGGGCGACACGAATATTGTCGCTCCCCCTTCAGCTTCGTATCACCGAGATTCTACTGTGGTTGGGAAACCCTACCTGCGTGTTTGTTTGGCCACTCTAAGCCATTACGAGGCCGCAACACTAAGGTTTACGCTTACGGGTTGTTCGGTGATCCAATGGGTTATGCAAACGCCATTATTGGGCAGAACTTTTTATTTCCAAAGAGTTCCTGCCTTATTGACTGTTTTGTTTCACACGGTTCATTTTTCCACTTGCAGTGAGCTTCTAGCTGCTCCAAAAGCTGTTTTTCCTGCTCCCAAACCGTTTTTGGCTGCTCCAAAAGCCCTTTTACCTGCTCCAAAATGCACTTTTTGTGCTCCAAAAACCTGCTCCAAAACAGCTTCAGTCAATCACATCACTGCTCCTGTTAATGGAACACATTTTCGTGGTCCTTTTAAGTCCGTGTTTAATGAGTCTACTGTTGTATATATATATATATATCTATAGATATTATATATATATATTAGAGTCGAAGAAATGAAGGAAGCACACTTACGAAAATTGCATATTTTTACTCATTTACGTTTCAGCCTGGCCACAGCTGGAAACGTCAATGAGTAAGAATATGCAATTTTCGTAAGTGTGCTCCTTCATTTCTTCGACTACATGTGCACTGGACCTTCAGAACTTTTTTTTTGAATTACACACGCACGCACGCACACCACACACACACACACACACACACACAACACACACACACACACACACACACACACACACAAACACACACTTTGGGTATAAAGATCAATGGGTGCGGTACGATAGATATTTGGAGAGAGGATTAACGTACGAAATGTTGTTTATTAATGTTTCGGCTGGTGGGCCAGCCTTCGTGAGTGATCCTCTCTTCAATCATATATACAGGGTGTTTCAAGAAATGTGTCCAACCTTCTCAAAAAATCAGGAAAATGCGATATTTGCTCGGGGCTTTCAGATTGCTTTTTCTGTAGCGCAGGATCCTAAGGTAGTTAAGGACATCATTTAGGACAGCATTAAGAAGTTACATGAAGTAACTTTTTAATTTGTGAGTTAGGTGGTTGTGTCAAATGGGAGAATTGAAGTTCTTCATGCAGGAACCCATCCGAGCTTTGAGATTTCGAAAAAGCGTCCGCTAGTAATTGTTGTGGCGTAATGGAATTCAACGAAATGCAACGGCTTTCAACAGCGAAAGCCATCGAATTCGTTGAATTTCATTACTTCGTAATTATTACTAGAGGGCCGCTTTTCGAAATCCTCAATGTTGGGATGGGTTCTTGGCACGAAGAACTTCAATTCCCAATTTGACACAGTCACCTAAACTCCTCTAATTAAAACGTTTAATTAATTAACTTTCTTAATTACTGTCTCAAGTCATGTCTCTAACCATCTTAAGATGCCTAGCGCTACAGAAAAAGTCATTCACATCATTTTGGAACGTCTCAGAAGAATATGGCAGTTGCGTTCCTCCATGTTTTTGTTTTGGTTTCGCCATTGAATTTGGTTGAATTTCATACTTCATAACTGTTACTAGATGCCACTTTTTCGAAATCTCAAAGTGGGGTTGGGCTTCTGCCATGAAGAACTTCAAACTCGCCCATTTGACACAACCACCTAACTCCAATAATTAAAAAGTTAATTAGTTTAACTTTTTAATTACAGTCCCACATAATTTCTTTAACCATCTTAAAGTCCCTGCACTACAGTAAAACCATTCTGAAGGGAGCAATCAAATATCGCATTTTCCTGATTTTTTGAGAAGGTTGGACACATTTCTTGAAACACTCTGTATATATATGTATATACATACGTATATACCTACCTACATACATATAATATGCAGGACGGAGCATGATTTAAAGGAGATATGTCGCTCCGCGAAGCACATCTACTGCATATTGTTGCCAGTGTAGTGTAGTAGCCACTACTAATTTTTTCGTTAATGAGGTTTAGTTAATTATTCGTAATTATGTTTCTAACTCGACGAGTATTCACCTAATCCATTAGAATATCAATGAGGCATATGTAGGCATGCTCAAGATAACATCTAACTGCGCTATTTTCAGGACCGTATTAATTATGTGCTCATTGTTTCCGGCTGGTAAAAAAAGCCTGCGAAATATGAAAAATAACACGCTCCCACCCGCCAAAGCGCGGAGCGTAGTCGTGGCTTGCTACCTCACGGTGAGCCCGTTTTAAGGGCGCTGCGTGCTGCAGTCTAGTCATGTAGGCATTCTAGGATTGTTTGAAAGGGCCAGTAGACAGATCTCACCAGATGATCTGCGCATGCACGAGTTCCGACAGCGGCACTGCCGCCAACCTTCGTTGGAGTGCCCTTAGCGCTGCTGGCGCGGCTGCTTGCTGTGTGCTTCAGGTGTATTGGCGTTTGGCACGAATCTGCGGCATATAATATGATTCAACGCAGTGGAAAACTGTGTGCGGACCTCCAGTGCATGTTATTTTATTTCAGTTTACACTGCATATCCTAGTGTTAAGAAAAAAAAAGCAGAGTCGACACTGCTTACCATGTGGCCAGGGTGTCTTGGCATGTTGATGTGCTTGTGTCGCTTCGCTGAATACATATTAATTATAAAAAGCGAGATATCACGTTCCTGTTGTCATGAGAGCAAAAAATCTTATTTAGTGAACGTGAGCACGCGAGCGATACAAGTTACAGTATGTGGAAAATAACTTGCCCAAACTAGAGCTCTTCGTGACGACGAAGACGAAAAAAAAAAAAAAAAAAAAAACTGACGGGACGAAAAAAAAAAAAACACTTTTCGTGCTTCTTTTTGTCTAAGCAACACTTTCTATGTACACTGTGTTATCAACGCAGGACTTCAATCACAGTGATGCGTTAAACGTGAATATGAAAGAATAGGTCGTGACGCAGGTTAGAAGGGCGTCCGCGGGACGCGACAGCCGCATGCCGTTTGCAAAAGTTTAACGTCACGGAAATCTTGCGAGCGGCAAAATATTTCCTACTGCACAAGAGATGGATCAGTCAGTAGATGTTTGTGTCGTACACAATGTGGCGGATGAGCAGTAGTCCGCTCCGGCCACCGGCAGTGGATTCAGCGGATGTGCTGGGCGCTGATATCGTCGCTAGGCCTACCGCTTCGAAACTGCAGTGTGCGTACGTTAAGAGCCACCCAAGCTCATATAAGAAGCTAAGCTTTGGTACCATTGTTGCTGCTTTACGTTCGTTCGTGATAAGATCACATATTGAAAGGAATGGGGAAATCTCGGCGGCGGCGTTGGCTGCTATGCTTGCACGGCCAAGTTTTCACCGTGCACTCCATGGCGCGAGCTGTACACGCACAGTATGCAGTTATAGGCTTGGTTTGTGTCATCACAGGTCTCATTCAAGCATTACACTGAAAGTCGTCATCGCTCTTGGTGAGAGGTCGGTTTAGGCATCGCTGTATACTTAAGTGATCTCTGTTTTGCCCGGAAAACATGTTTTATCCAGTCTGCCGCCGCTCGCGACGATCGCCCAGGCAAAGGGATCGAGCACACGTTGCACGAAGTTTTGCGGTCGCTGATCGGCCCATCGGTCGTGCAGAAAGCTAGTTATGACGCAATAGGGCACTGCTAAACTACCACGCTTTATACACACGGAGTTCACAAACACGTTGAACAACACGTTGAAAGTGCGCGGTAGTTGCCACTCTGTCCGACTTCGTTGACTGCAGGTCGCACACATTCCTGTCGGAGCTTGACGTCCTTTGAAAACGCATAAAATCCGAGTCCATTTGCTTCAGGCTTCTATTGTAGCATCCCAGCGCACAGCACGTGAACCCAACCATCACGATTCATCGAAATACGGCCGCTAAATGTCATCAATGCAGCTCGCCGATGCACTAGCTGAACGCAGCTGAACGTACTGAGCACTGTATGTACCGGCATGCACTGCGGCAGCGGCGGTGTAGTGCAACTCGTGGTGAGATCGGTCTATTGATAGGCGCACAGACATTCCATTTCTTGCTGTAGGCCGAGTAGCGGAGCGAGGCTAGCGATTGAGAAGGTGGGTTCCGATTACGCTGTCGCGTTCCACTCTTGAAGAGTCCTCCCAGTTTTCGAAACCCTCTGTGTACGCACACACATAAGGATTACACGCACAGCAATAGCCAATAATGTGGATGGATGATAGGAGTGCGTCGGACGCGTTTTCCGAAGGTTGTACAGCTTGGTCACGGCCTGCGGACGGCAGTTTTCTTCCTCTATAACTCCTTTCCATTTATGTCAGTTTGAAAACACCTTCCTGGGCTTCATTAGGTCGAGTGTAACGATGAAAGGAGCTCCGCTTCCTTATACAGTCGCTGGGAGGAGCGGGCTGCTGGCGCCAACAATTACGTGTGTTGGTCGATGCACGTGTTGCAATGTTGTTGCTTGTTGATCTCAACAGAAATCATTCTTTTCCAGGAAATGAAGGTAAACTGGGCCACATCACCAGGCAACACCCCAAAGCTCGACACTAGCAGTGAGTATATCTTGACGCTTCAGGAAGAGGCGTTTTTGCATGTCGTCTTATCAGCGCTACTGAGTCCGCTAAATCTGTATTGTCGTAATGTTCTATTTCCTCAATGACACGTTGCTAGTAAGTGATACTGACTTCATTAAAACATACATGCTGGGGACACACTTTAAAAACTACGCACTAAACGGTCGCATGCGACAAATGATAAGTACAGCAGCGGTCAAAATTTTTGAGACCGCGGGAACGCGTGTTTAAGAGTACTGCATCTTTGTTTACCTGCCAGCCTGCTCGTTCGCCTCGCTTCATCTGCGCGCCTACCGGGACGCCTGATAAAGCGCAACGTGACATTTCTTCAATCACAAGGCTGGGTCACAGCAGAGGTGGTGGGCACCTAGCTGGTCTTGGCTTGCCTAAGCTTTTCTAAGTTTTGCTAAGAGTTGCTAGGGGCCGTATTCTCAAACGATGGCAAAAGGCGACAATCGCAAAAGTATCGCCTTTGGGGTACTCTGATTGGCTGTTGAGCAAAACCGGAAAAGTGAGCACCGTCACGTCGACGTGACGGTGCTCAACGGCGCTCCTGACATGCCTGGAATGAACGAACACGCCTTATCACCGTCTGTTGGTGGTGAAGTCTAGCATTTCAGTGACATAAATGGTGGCTTCTAGTATTGAATTCTCAGTGGATGCGCGCAGCATTTTATACGCTGAAGCTTTCAGCGAGCATTACCTTGGGGTGTTTTCAGTACTCGTCCCTTGTCAGCGCCTGTTTTTTCGTGGTTTGAACGTTCCAGAAACAAGAACTGTACGTTGCTCGCGTGGTTCATCGCGCGCCGGCAACAAGTTGAGATGAGACGATGTCGCTGCGGCGGCACACAACAGCTGAACTCTCCGAGTATGCTGTGTTAAACTCTCAACGAAAATACATTTCACACAAAGTTCCATTCTTGAAATAAACTGTGCATAAGTAATTGCACAAAAAAAATGTTGAAGGCACTTTCAACAGGTCCTATATTTCAAGTAGCCACCGCCAAGCCTGACCACTGCATAGAAGCCGGCATAAGCTTGAAAACGTCACACTAGGGTCGCTCTGCGCTCTAGAGAGCACGCGTCGGAGTATACGAAAGCGAGCACAGCTGCGCCTCTAGCGGTCTCCTATCATACTAGAGCACACGTCGGAATGGAGCGAGCTAAGGTCCCTCTATTTTTTATAGGTAGCGACAACTACAAGCGCGCCCTCTCGAGGGGTCCAAGGAGCAGCGATAGCAGACGAGCCGCTCTCTCTCGCGAATATTGCGGGCGCCTGAAACCGAACTCAGTGCTCGCTTGAACCACTAAATTACTAACATTTGTTGCCTAAGATGCTCATCGATGATCAAACTACAGGGACAATAACTTTAACGACGACGGAGCCGTTAAATGTTGAAATAAAATGCGTACGTTTCCGAAGCAGGTTCCCCCCAGCAGCTGTCATGCAGGGCATTTATTTTTTTGTTCTTTGCATATTTTGACATTCAGCATAGCTTGAAGTGCTGGTGGTATTAGGGCGAGCTGAAAGTGCTTGTTTTCTAGTTCGAATAAAATAGGCAGGTTGTGAGTGGCTACTTTCGGAAACTTCATTGGGCACCTAGCGCTCTTGTAGTGCGCAACGGAAGAGACGCGCTATTATATGTTCTACTGAGTTTGTCAGCGTTTGGAAGCCTTCCCACATTTACATGGTATTTTTAACTAAACTTATTTTGTTTATAAAGTACTCCTGTAGGTTTACTTAGGAAAAGAGAAAACAATCCACAAATGCAGTTGCACTGCATTTGTGGAATATCAGCAATGAGAGTACCTATCAAGATTTAGGGAATATAGCATGCCCACTAGTGTCTCGTCCATTTTAATGTTTAACTGTCTGTAAAGGGACACTAAAGGCAAATATTATGTCGACGTTGATTGTTGAAATAGCGGTCCAGAAACCTCGTAGTGCTACTTTTGTGCCAAGGAAGTGCTTATTTTGAAATAAAATCACGTTTTAGTGGTCCGCATCTCGTTAGCGCACTTCAAATCACCCGCCTGAGAGTGGTCGTTCTCACGTCACTGTTGCCGTGCCCAACATTGCCTGCCTTTACTGCACACTGGCGTGCACTGGCGGCGTGCACCATTTGGGCATCCGGCAACATCACATGCATGCGGCATTTTGTCAAACTTTCTGCTGCTGATGCTTGTTCCATTCTTGTTCCATTCTGCGCATTGAAGGGCGAAGAATGTTGTCAGTGATAGCTCTGTGGCATTGCGCAGAATGGAACAAGATTTCCTGCAATCTTTTTTGTAATCTCGAGAAGGAAATGAGGATGCGAAGATGACACACAGTAATAGCATGCCATGTTTTGTGTTTATGCCTATATGGTTAGTTCGGTTGATGTAAAGAGCGATAGTGATATGACCATGTGACCGCAG
Source organism: Rhipicephalus sanguineus (assembly GCF_013339695.2). NCBI lineage: Eukaryota > Metazoa > Arthropoda > Arachnida > Ixodida > Ixodidae > Rhipicephalus > Rhipicephalus sanguineus. The sequence continues at coordinate 81,902,017 of NC_051179.1, read as the reverse complement.
GAGTGTATATATTTGAGCCTCGCTTTGGTGATTAAAAGAGTTGGTAGTCTAGCCGCTTTCCTGTCTCCTTCACCGTTTCCTGTGTTCGTCTGTTTTCGGCTGGTATAATTCCTTGATATCAGGGAGTATCGCCTGCAGTATCGTTCATCGATCCCTTTTGGAAGCTATCTGCGCGATTTTAATTTTGTAACGATTATGCTTTACAACCGAAACTGTGCTATTAGTTAAGCCGATTAAGCTCGAGCTAGCGCTGCGCCTGCGACATAAAGGACAGTGGCGCGAGTACTGTTTACTTACGTGACAATATATGTATTATGTCCAGCTGGATGCGTTGCGTCAAAATAAATCTGGGGACATCAAACACTGAAATTAAAGCACGAGATTCTGGCCAGCTGTTGAGGAACACCATACCATTTATTACCTTTTGAAGACGAGATCTTGAAGGTGTAGATGCCATCAAAAGAACTAAAGCCTAATACTACGTTGAAAGTGGCAAAGCATGCTGATTGCTTGTGCTTGAAAGCACTACTTGCACTACATTTTCGTCAAAGGAAATGCTCAAAGGTATGAAGTGCACCCCCACACGAAGCTCACGCATGCTTTCAACCCAGCTGCGTGTCACGCAAATTAGGTTCGTAAAATAAAATAGGTGGGCATCACACTGCAGAATACACACACTTAGTGTACTTACTCGCGCATTTTCACTTGGCTCCTAGTTTTTATGCTCGAATCGCAGTTATCCACTTGGGGCGAAGCTGAAAACACCGCACCGGCACTATTCCCGTGGCGCGTCGTGATCGTCGCAGACAACGCCAAGTAATATCCTCCTGTTGCACTGCTTGTTTTGGCATCCAAAGACGACGCAGTAGTGCCCAGACGAGCTCTTATACGCTGAAGCAGCGTGAACGGGTACTTTTTCGCACTTTAAAGTCTCAGAACTGCAGCTTGCCCTGTTTACTTGGTGCAACCCGCGCGCGCCTTGGCAGTCTTGGTGCGAGAGTATCCGTTCGGCGCGCCAGCAGCCTGGGTGCGAGACAGGCGTTCTCTGGTGTATATTCATGGCTGAAGTTTGTCAGCACTACCTTTGTTTTGCTGTCACGCAGCTCGGCTATACTTGCGACGCAAATTTGACGATTCAGGTGCTGATCGCCCTCGATGACTCCTTCAAGGTTCGCAGATTTTTCGGTGTCGACAGAAATAATGACGCTGTAGCGCGGTGGAACGGTCACCCGCTCTTCTATCACATTCAGTGCATGGTTCCCTGGCGTCGCGTGGGGCGGGAGCGCTTTGTCTGAGGTTAGTGTTATCGACTCAGACCTCAGGTCGATGATGGCGCCATGGTCACTTAGGGAGCCCATTCCAAGTATCACATCCCTGGAGCAGTTTTGTAGGATTACAAAGCTCGCAGGATAAGTTCGGTTATTGATGGTGACTGTCGCTGTACAGACACCAATCGGTGTTATCAGGTGGCCTCCAGCTGTCCGGGTTTCGGGTCCACTCCAAGCGGTCTTTACTTTCTTCAGCTTGGTGGCGAATGGCCCACTCACGACGGAATAGTCGGCCCCTGTGTCGACGACAGCGGTGACGTTGTGGCCGTCGATGAGAACGTCGAAGTCGCTAGTCCGTCGCCTTGCGTTGCGGTTAGGTCGTGCCGTAGGATCATGGCTGTGTAGATTTGTTCCGGTGCTTCCATGCTGCGTCGTCAGGTCTTCTTCGGTCCATGAGGTTTCGTCGGCAGGGCTTCGTCTGCTTCGCGTCGTGTTCTGCAGGTCTCGATGCGTTGGCGGCGGCGGCGACCGCGGAGGATCTTCGGCATTTCATTGTACAGCAACCGCATCTCCATCGGTTGCTGCCCTTAGTTTCCGGATACGGGCTAGGTGACCGGCTCCGGTTTGGGCCAGTGTACTGCCGGCGGTGCCGTGGCATGTAGCGGCCGGGCGACGGCGAGCGGGAAGGTCGTCGTTCTTGCCACTGTGTTCCGGTGAGATAGTCATCGATGTCGCGAGGCCGTTTGCCTGGCTGCGGGCGTGGTGCATTGACGGCGAATCCGCGTAGCCCCATCTGTCGGTACTGGCAGCGGCGGTACATGTGGCCGGCCTCCCCGCAGTGGTAGCAGAGCGGGCTGTTGTCAGGCACGCGCCAAATGTCTGTCTTCTTCGGCATGTATCGCTGGCGGCCGATATGACGTCTGTGGTGCCGGCGGTGGTGCCTCGTGGCAGAATTGCTGGGTTGGCACAGCGTCTTGACGTCGGCGAGGATGGGGGGAGGGGGGGGGGGGGCGTTGGGCTGAAAACAGCGGCATAGCTCATTGCTTGCGGCTGCGCTGACTCAGGGACGCGCAGCGACTGCTGGATTTTTTGTCAGACGATGTCTGCAATCGAGGCATCTTGAGGCTGGCACGACGGGAACATTCGACGAAGTTCTTCGCACACTACGGCCCTTATGGTCTCGTGCAGATCGTCGGAGCCGATAGCTTGAACCGCTGCGCTGTCTTTGATCAAGCGGCGGTTGTATTGCCGGGTGCGCATTTCCAACGTGCTCTCGAATGTTGTGGCCTCGTAGACAATTCTTGGACTGCCTCGAGTGGGTTCCGCATGAGCCCAGCGAAGAGCTCTTGCCTTACTCCTCACATGAGGAAACGAACCTTCTTCTCCTCGGTCATGTTAGGGTCGGTGTGGCGGAAAAGCCTGGTCATTTCTTCCGCAAAGATCGTCAATTTTTCGTTCGGGAGTTGGACCCATGTGTCCAGTAATGCGGCAGCCCTTTCCTTTCGCACGACGCTTGTGAACGCTGCGGGGAAGCTGGTCCGGAAGATGTCCCACGTTGTCAGGGTAGAGTCCCTGTTCTCGAACCACGTCCTGGCGCTGTCTTCCAAAGTGAAGTACACATAGCGTAACTTGTCGCTGATGTCCCAGTTGTTGAAGGCCGCAGTCCTCTCGTATGACTCGAGCCACGTCTATGGGTCCTCACATGATGATCCCCGAAAGATCGGCGGCTCCCTTGGCTGCTGCATCACGATCACGGGTGGTGGCACAGTGGCTGTCATCGTTGCCGCAGTCGTGGTCCTGGCCTTGGTCTTCCGAGTCTTGTCGGGTAGAGGCCTGTACTCCGGTGGTAGACCTTGTTGCCTACGGCTAGCTCGCTGGTCGTGGTTGGCGTCGATGTCTTCTCCGCGCTGTGGGCTGGGTTCACGGCTTGACGGGGGCGTCCGGTACATGACTGAACAGCACCTCCACCAGAGGTCACGGGATCGTGTCGTCGATAAAGACAACAGCTGGCATGGTCAAGAGGAAACTTTATTTGGCCGAACTTGTGGCCGGGAAATGAAAACTCAAACTACAGCAATACACGCTGTACACTGGTAGCGGCGAACTGGGCGTCGGCTGTCGAAAAACTGACAAGCGGTGAAGCTTGTCGGTATTTATACATGTGTCATTGAATATTCCAGCGTTATCGCTGGTTGCCGTGCAAACTCTAGAATAAGCTTAAGTGTTCGTGTCTTGCGCGCAATCTTACAAAACGATCTACAATAATCTGGAAGCTTCTCGAAAAAATGAGGCGCGGTTTGCACTGAATGTTGCTGACAGTCTTTGTGGGCGAAAACCGAATGCAGCAAAAGTGATAATAAGAAACGCCCGGGGCAATATTCTTCCGCAAAATGAGCATTTTGAATCGGTATTGAACGTGTTTTCGTGCTTTCCATAATGCTTTGCTCAGTCTAAGTCCAATATATTGATACTTAATGAGGCTGTCAGTTGTACCGTCATGTCGAATAAAATCAACCTACTAAAAACCGGGTGGTTGTACCCGTGTCAGTGCTGGGCTTGATTGATGTGCCTATGCCACACCGACGACAGATGGGTAATTTCAGTTGAGCCCAACTCCGATAATATTTTTTGATCAACGTGGAGAATTTCCACTCCGACATGGTAGCAATCATTCATGTGATGGAGATGACAGCATATAATGGCTACCACTTTGATCATGATCTAATGCCATAGGATCGGGCTCGACGGTGATCAGTGGCTGTGTGACAGGTTTGATAACAGTAAATTGATGATTAGCCACGAAATCTAATATCTAGCTTGGGGTTATCACAGGTGATGGTTGGGGCTTGCTTTCCTGTGCGGTGTCATCAGCGATGGCAGCACTTCTGGTCATCACTTATATACATGCACGACTGGCTAAAGCAAGTTTGGATGTACAGCAATAAACCAATTGCAACAGCCACAGATAACCATAATAACAACTACAGTTAAACCTCGGTGATACAATCATGGCAGGTACGAATTTCCGGGTGATGAGAACTTTTCTGTAGACCCTGCCAAGGCCCGTTAGCCTGCATTGGGCTCAGTCATGGGCGCATTACCAGTAAAAAGTAACAGTGTTACAGTTACAGTTACAGAAGTTCAAAAAGTAACCTGTTACAGTTAGTCTGAAAAAGTAACATAGTTACTTTCCATTACTGTACAAAATATGTAATAGATCACAAACCAAATGATAGGATTTATTTAATGAATACATACGAAGGCATGCGCGGGTAGTCAAAATTGCACGTTGTAAAACCCTAGACGAAGGAAACCTAAAAGGTGGCCCAACACTAGCCTTCTTTGTGTACGCCTCATTTTGTTGCATCAGTGTTTATTTGTTCATGCACCGTTGGTGAAACGTCCATTGACAACATCCATTGTGTCTGTTTCCTATGTTTCAAGGTGTATCAGACCCTGTTCGGAGGGCTCTGCGTTTGCTAGCCGCAAAGCTCTTCGTGGAACATGTGTTCATGAAAATCTACAAGCACGATGCGGGGATTGCAACGTGACTTAACATCGGCGAAACGGGCAGGAAAGGGTCGTCAAAACGGGATATTGCTAAAGCAACTCATGCAACATGTTCTAAGACTGAGCTTGTTGAACGCTGCTGGACAACTGGACATAGCTTTGACCTAAACAATGCGATGACGCTGGCTCGCGAACGAAGTTGGGGGTTTTAAAGCGGTTTTAAAAATTGCTTCGCTAGTTCACGGTATTTCTGGCTCTCGACCATTTTGCAGTCTGCTGCTTTCTAGCCGCCTGTCAAACACGATTAGCTCGGAGCCTCGGACGAAAAACTTGGCATCCTGATGATTCACCGGTACACCAAGAGCAGAGCTAACAGCTCAAGTGACCAAAAGATATATATGTCGAAAAAAACAAAAAAAAACTGATGTGAACTTAGTCTTAGCGACCTCCCCACCCAAACTGCGAGGGAAGCGGTGTTGTGGAAAGGTGAAAGATGGAGAGGAAATGGGAAAGTATCTGTAACGCTATTTCCCGTTACAGTTACTGTGTAAAAAAGTAACAGTGTTACAGTTACGATGCATCTAACTTAAAAGCAACTAGTTACAGTTACACGTTACTGAAAAAAGTAACTAGTTACCGGTAACGCATTACGAGTAACTTGTTACTGCCCAAGACTGATTGTGCTAGAGTACAGTTGTTGCGAAGCAATTTTCACCCAGCAACGTTTGATACGAACGTACACTACCGCGCAGGTACGAACAGGTGCTGCCCGCACTGCTGCGGGCTTCTTCGACCTTCTTCGAACGGTGCCCCACAGACAATCCCCGTTCTCTCTCCTTGGGTTTTCGCCACGGCTCGGGCCGCGTGCCACGAACCCCCCTCCAACCACTCCCGTACGTGGACGTGGCAGAGGTGCATACCATCGCGCGCATCGAAACTTTCCATCCTTCGGCAAGTGCCTCGTGCCCCTTCCTCATGACATAAGTAAACAGTAATCAACATCTTAATGCGCCCTTCTGCAAACTTAAGCAGCTGCGTGTGCTCGTCGGGTGCCGGAAGCCTCTAGTCTGCCTTGCTGGCGTTTTTTCCATTATCGTACTCTGGGTGCTTCTTGGGACACTATGCAATGGTGACGTCAGATTTCTTTTTTCGACGTTAGGCTGTGTCGATTATCACCAGCTTCATAAAGGAGCACTGACATCAAATTTAAAAGTCGAGATGTGCCCTTCATTCGATTGCTCGGTATGCATAGGTCTCCTTGGCCAAATTTGAATGGTGTCCGTCGCGTGGAAGTAATTTTATTTCGAGGGCAAACAGCGTACGAAAGCTCAACGGAAGATTGATCACGCTGCGACATCGACACTAGTGCTACGTAACAGGTGTGATAGATTCCAATCATACCATACTGAGTGACGATACGCTAGTAACAGTGACGTCAACGAAACTGAGTGTATTTGTGCCGCCGACGCCAGCGACGCTCTCACTGGCTCTCACTCCCAGCCAGTGGCTCTCCTTGCTGTCCCGATCCGTGCCTGTGATTCCTCGTGTCGTATCGACTGATTTGTCGTGTGATCCTCAGTGCGAGTGCGATCAATCGGAGCGACTACGTGCCAGCATGTCGGGGAACCGCTCTGTAGTACGTACCTGCTCGTTGAGGCGCGGAAAAAGCGGAAAGTGCGTGGCGTTTCATTACACGTACGGTACACGCCAACACGACCACAAGCTATCGAAGTAGAGCTGCCTATAGATAATCATCCCTAACAAGTAACACGTATGTAGCGTTATTAGTAAATGTTAGTTCGTCCGTGGACTTCCTTGCGCTAGCGTAATACAGTAAAAGCTCGTTAATTCGACTCTAGTTAATTCGGAAAATCGGTTAATTCGGACACGTCATCTGGTCCCTGTAAATACATGCATCACTCTATGAGACTGGGCGCTCGTTATTTCGGACAGATTTGACCGCAAATCGGATAATTCGGCGACTTTCGGGCCGCTGGCGAGGCTCGAAAACGACAAAAGAACCATTCGGAACAAGAGTGAAGCCTCAAACGCAGCATCGCCATGGACATCAATTATCGGCTTGGCTTGACTTGAGACTGGTTGAACGCCTTTTCTTCGCGCGTGATAGCGTGTGGGGCGTGTGGGTTTGCGCGGTGTCATTTTTGTTGCTTTGTTCCCGTTGGTGTGCTGCATCGTTGAACGCCGTTTTATCGAGGAACAATTCAGTACGGCTCCTTTAGCTTGATCGTTGCTGGTGCTTTTGTGCTGACTTCTCGTGTGAACGCACTCTCCGCCGATGGCAACGCCGGCGAAGCGGCCCAAGTACGAGGCCAAGGACTTCACCACCAAAGTAGAAATTTTGCGTGCCCTGAAAAATGGGCTCTCCCGGCAAGAAGTAGCTCCTGTACCATGACGTCGGCAAACAATACGACGCGAGTCTCCTGAGCGCAGTTAGCATTCTTCGCGTATGTGTGGCAGAACACGCCTGCGCACGCCATTGCCAACTGTTTCAGGCACAGTGGCTTTGTTGTACCCGACTCCAGCGATGCCGCAGTGGCCGAAGTGTCGCCGAACGACGGTGCCGATGACGGGCAGGATTTCGGAAGTGTTATGCCTGATGCAGTGACACTCGACGATTATATCGGCATTGATGGCGTTGCCACTGCCGGCTCTCTGACTGATGAGCAAATCGTCAGGGAAGTGATGCATGGCGACGAATCCGAGAACGAAGAGCCTGAAGAGCAGCAGCCACACTATGAGCCACACAGGCCCCTCGTACTGTGAAGGAAGCCGCGGAGGCCCTCGTCGTCCTTAAAGAATTTTGTTTGGCACTGCAGACAGCATGCGAGCTGCTGAGCATCTTGAAGGGCTCAGAAAAATTGTGTCCGCGTGAATTTCTGCTCGAAAACAGAGACGCATCCGCGATTACCATGTAAAGTAAAGGTATGCTGAAAAAACTCTTGCATTTATTGTGTTTATTTCGACCATTCGATAATTCGGACATTTTTTCCGGTCCCTAGAAATCCGAATTAACGAGCTTTTACTGTACGAAGTTTTCATCGGGGACACTCTACAAAGAAAAAAAAAAGATGGAAATAGCAGTGAAAACATTGTACTGTACATTTTGTATGTTGTCAAATCGGTTAAGTAATAATTAGGCTGGGGCAGTGACAAATTACTGACAACATAGCATCACTCAACACACTTCACTTGAAGTGTGTTGAGTGATGCTATGTTGTTCTTACTGAACTACGAGTTCACTCTTCGCAGATGTTCACTGCAGAGAACAGATTGATGAACAAGCACAAGATATGTACTCTAAATGCCAGCCTCTTTATGCCATAATGTTTCTTGTGAAACAGTCATTATTTCTTGAGCTTGTTCATCAGTCAAAACGTATTTTTATGAAATGTGGCAAATGTGAATAAGGTGCAACACTGACAAAGCTTCTCCTCGTCTGTGGAATCCTTTTGAGCTTCTTCCAGTAATAGAAAGAACTGAAAACTAGTATGTGATAGCATTTCCTTTGTTCAGTATTGAGAATGGTGTGCCCTGTATCTTTGGGACAATTTTCTAATGGCAACAGCAAATCCTGAGACTGCAGCTAGAATGCTTGCACAATGCTGGCATAAGAATTGGCGCTGTATAAGTTGTAAGTCAGGAAAAATTTTTTTTTAAAGTAAAGTGATCTGGTATATGTTCATGAACTTGGAATTTCGTGTTGCAATCCTACGCTGTTCGCTAACATAAGTGAACCTGTTGTAGTTCACCCAAAACATATGTGGGCTCGAGTTTTCAGGTCTGTAAATTTTAAGCTGTACGGCAGCTGTTCTTTATTAATATTTTTTTGACTTAGAACCTTTCGGTTTGTAAACTTCTACAGCTTCCTGTTCATTATTTCACTGGTTGCTCTGCTTTTCTTTGATGATTTTCACATTGCTTCCTTAGCCTTGCGTTCAAAGATGATTGAGTTAAAAGAGTTACGTTTCACTCTTATTTTCTATGTAAGCTTTTGAATGCAGATTATTAGCAAAGGCGCTGTCCTCACAATCTCAGGCCTAAGCTGTGCTACGGTTTATTGTTACAGATTGGAATTCCATTTCCTAACGTAAAGGATATGCAGGTAAGACATGGTTTGTTTATTTTTTGTTTCAACGAAACCAAAGAAAGCTATTAACTAGGCTTGTGCGAATATTTGAGCACTTGAAATATTCGAACGAATATTACAGTATTCGAATTCGCTTCGATTCGAGTTTAAATTATTGGAAATTTCGAAGTATTCGAAATGAACAAATAAGTGTATATTAGTCCGCATGTAACCCCCTGTAAAGGTGGTTTCACCGCAGTGGAGGGGTGCTATACTGTGAGTACACCTTTCCAGGGAAAATCTGCACTGCCGTGAAGCCCCACTTCAAGGTTAAATGAACATATTACCCTCACATCGACTCATCATTTTTGAAGTTTAAAAGCTTGTTATACCGGCTTATATGCTCTAAGTATAGTAAATTTTAAAACATATAATATTTCACAGGTTATCACTCGCATTCTACCGAAAGTCAAATCCTGATACTATTCAAAGTTGCTTGCACTTCCTTTGAACCAAGAAGAATGGCATTTGCACATGCCTTGTTTGCATCATTTCACTGTTCATTACTCAACACCTTATGACTGGTGCAGCATAGCCTTAGTTGCTTTTGTGCCATAAAAACTGAATTAACTAACTAGCCTTGTTTCAATATGAAAAAAATATTGTGCAGGTTAGTTGGGTCATTACAAATATGCACATTTTTCTTTATAATATGATATACATATACTATTCGAATTCAATTCGAAATTTTTCGACCAAATCCCTATTCGCTTCAAATTTCCTTTGAACCTAAAATGTACTATATTCGCACAAGCCCACTACTATTAATGAATAACTTTCCTTGGTTTATGTCCCAGGCCTTTTGATGGCCAGCAGCATTTCTGTGTAAATTGTACAGTACACCGTCAGCCTCTCCAGGGGCGGAACAGCTGCACCATTGTGTGCCAAACTTGTTTGCCTGCGCCATCGTGCGCCGAACCACTCCTGTTGCGCCATACTCATTTATTAGTGCCGTACTGCGCCACAGCATCCAAATTTAGCCGCAAGGTGCGACAGCCATCACGCTCCGTGCCCGGAAATGTGCCTGAAACATGGTGTTTTCGGTTTGACAGGAACGGTTGTAGTTTCGGTTTCATCAAGGCTGTGATTGGCTGTGGAGGTTGGCTCAGTAGTCACTACGCACCACGGAAGAAAAAAAAATTAACATAGGACGGAGGTTTCACAAGTGTTGGGACCAAGCACTGTCTTTATTGTTTTTTTTTTTGCATGTGCTTTTTAAGCTCATTACATCAAAGTGGCTTGTATGAAAAACTAAACTTTAATTGAGAGGAATGGTCTTTTGTGTCCAATACTGCACAGCACCAAAATAACAAAACACCGAAATTATTTTGCTGTTCTTGAGAGGTTTAACCTAAAAGAAAACTTCCAGGGTACAAGTACAGTAGACTCCTGTTAAACGAAAGCTGAAGGGACCAGGAAAATATGTTTCATTTAACAGGAGTTTCGTTTACTGAGAGATGAAAAGGGGTGCAGAATTCAAGCACAAAACCAATCATGTTAGAGGCAGTTGTTCCATTTAAGCAGCAATTTCATTTAAGAGAGTTTCGTTTATTGAGAGTCTACTGTATATTCCCCCAGCCATTGTACTACCTAGCACGACTGCAGCCATTGAGAGAGGAACTATATAAAACAGAACGAAAAGGACAACATTAACGTGTGTACATAGCTAAATAAGGCTATTGCACAATTTAGCTTAGTGTTGCCAAATGCAGCAGTGGACAAATGATGCTTCACAATTGCTGTGAAACGGTGCTACATCTGCTCTGAACGGTCTTTCTGACTGCTCCAAACTAGCTTGAAAAGGTCTTTCTGGCTGCTCCAAGACATCTTTCTGAATGCTCCAAGCCTGCTACAAAAGGCACTTTTGCCTGCTCCCAGGTCTGCTCCCAAACCCCTGTACCATGTTCCACCACTGCCTGTCCATTCGGCACTCATTTTGGCACGCATTCCCTTACACGTGGTCCACTTGCTACCCATCACGTAATGTATCACTGTACAGCAAACCTTGTTGATCTGCACCTGCCAAGAACGTCGCATAACTGTGCACTGAATGGTAGTAGTACGCAGTAAGCGCCAAGCACAAATTTGCATCTACTGTCGTCTGCCACCGCTATCTACGAAAACGTAAATGTTGCCGAAAGTGCCCTCTGCGAGGCCTTTTATTTTGTTTTATCAAAGACCAGAAAGAATTCCAGCTCTCTTGCACATTGCGTCACCACCATTGCGATAATGTACAATGCCGTGGTGATGCCAATTTATGGAGAATTTCGGAGAAGCTAGGAGCAGACAGACTTGTCTGGCTTTCTCCTATGTGTGTATGTGCATATGTGCAGTGATCTGCTACTGAGCAAAAACAGGCAGCATTTCTTGGAAATGCAGTTATCTGCTGCCATGTGAAGCTAATCATTCCAAGCTGGTTGCATGCACCGTGTTGCCTACTAAGGTCACATGGTCACTGCCAGAGCGCTTGCTGGGCCACACGCATGCATTTCCCATGGAAGTGTTCGTACCTGCTCTGCACCTTATCGTGCACTGGCATAACAGGTATTTTATTAGGTCTAGCTGATTTTCGTTTCTGCAAGCGATGTGCTCCTTGCATTACCTCGACACCTATAGCAACACCATACTAGAGGCGGCACTGAGCAGCAGAGCAGTGTGTTTGGGCTGTCACCAACACAAAGCATTAGGAACGCTTGCAGAAGTGCCAAGCAAGTAGCTGAAGACACCTATTGGGATAAGGTTGTCGGTGATGAGTTGCACTCGTGCATTCTTCGGTGGCTGCCGCAACACCTTCCTGCTTTTTTAAAGGAGCACTGACACCAAAACTTTGAATCTTGTTTTTTCTGTTGCGATAAGTAGTCAACGACCCACTTATCACGGCTGGAAAGCTCGAGCGCGCGACTGTTACTTATTTGGAGACTGTTTTATAGCGCCCAGTCGCAGCTTCGGTTTCAGAGAGCGCCAAGGGAGGCGGGACCCAGAGTGGTGGCTATGTAAACATAGCTGGCCACGTGAGCACACAAAACCACGTGCACATGAGCACCGCGTCGACAACTCTTTTCAACAAAGCCTTCCTGGGTGCTGCTACAATGCCCTCTGAGGCGTTGTAAATATGCGTGACCCCCTTGAGATGCACTGCCGATGCGAGGACACCAGCCTTTATACTCCCGTGCAAGTCTCCCCTTCTTTCCGTTGAAAAGGTCTGCTAGGAGAAAGTGGGAGAGAGCGCCCGTAACAATCGTGGCAGCCAACGCAAACTCGTGACGCAGGTGGCGGTTGGTTGTTTACAAGAACACCAAAGGCGCGTTTCGCGTGGAGTGGCACGACGCGCACTTTAAACGTGATTTTAAATATGTTCTAGGCTATATTATCCATTGACATTTTGTAGATGATGCGTGTGTGTCCACACAGATCCATCCCACAGGTTATCTCGCCTTCGAAATTTTGTGTCGGTGCTCCTTTAATAGTTATCTGCAAAGGCATCGCTTTAGCCGTGATGATGTCGGTATCATTGGTCGACACGCCTCAACACTTGGCGAAAAGAAAGAAGACTTCTTGTGGCACATTTTGGTGTTGACACTTCGTGTTTTGAGGCACCTTTATGCAATAAAAATGGATTGCAGTATGCACCAATCGGTAGGCACATTACGACACATTACGGTTTAAGCATTCAGCAAGTGCATTATGCTCTAAGGAGACACATTCAGGAGTTCATTGCAACTACGTTTTGATAGTGAGTACGGTTAAGCCGTAAATATGCATAAAGTGGGCACATATTAACAATGTCTTACTGTACCGTGCCTGCTCTGGTTGCTTCGCGTCATGTACTCATGTGGCTCAACTGCCAAACCACCCATGGCCACGCTTCATCATTATCCAATGCTTCCTTTACTTTTCTCATTACGCTGTCATTGCTTTCGGCGTAGCCAATAGCAATGGTAATGGGGACTTCCAATCTAGGGAAAATTAAGTTATGCAGTCATTACGATTATACGGCTCCTAATTGATGTAAAGTGTGTTGTTAATCTTTGTTGCATTGTCTTACCTGCAAGCTTTTCTGTCATTGTTGCAGAGCCCAACACACAATTTTTCAGTCTAAATCTGCACAAAAGTGAGGCAAAGTATGTTTGAGTGGACTGCAAAGATGGCTGTATGCACCTGTGTAAGGGCTGCACTTCTTTTTGCAATCTTGATAGGTGTGGGTTGTCCTGCATTAATTGTTTTTTATCCCACGCACGATCTTCATCGTCTCCTTGGATCATGACTGTGAGCGCTATTGCCTTAGTGATGCATTTTGCTGCACCACGAAAACGCTAGCATGAGGACATACACAGGAACATCGTGTGCTTGTAGTTCTGTATTAATTTGCGCTCACACTGCAATCCGCTAGCCTCCTGGTTAGCCTAGATCGTGGAAATATGACATTGAAATGTGGCATGACAATTCGCTCCAGTATCATCAGTAGCGAGCCACAATCTACCTATCGTAAACTGGGCTATGCGATGCTGACTTTTACCTCATTTTCCTCCGCTACCACCCGTGTTCTACATCCATGTGATTATTTCGCTCATGAAAGCTGAATTTTTGGGTCACGCTTACCACACCACAAAACACTAACGTGTTGCTCTAGTTCTCCGCATTATGTATTCGCTTAATGCACCTGAGTTTCTTGTAAGCTGAACTTGTTTTTTAGTTGTATCTGTCCGAGACACTGCATAACGTAAAGATTGCACACTGCACAGTGTTTCATTTTCTTGCTTTGCCTAAGGTGTGCAGGGTTTGTTATTGGTGCCTGCTCCTCTTTTTAACATTAGGTTGACCTGAAACGCAAGTACAACGACCAGCAGCTCAAGTCTGGCAGACCAGTGATGGGTGGAAATTCTTGGTACGAGACGCAGGCGTTCCGTGCCCTTAATCAGGCCCTGGGGAGATGCATTCGACACAGGTAACTTTCTGTACTCCGGTTTGTGTAGACGTTGTTGCTCGTGCAAGTACCACCACTAATTACCAACTGCAACAGTTATTTTTTTAAGTTAAGGTGTTTGCAATCTGTCCTTCCCTCACCGTTTCCTACTTTTCTTGTTTCTGCAGGGACGACTGGGGTGCCTTGATTATAATAGACCACCGCTTTTCGCAGCAACCAAAGTTTCAGAAAGGTAACAAGCCAATGGGTTTATCATAAAAGAAAAGCACTGTTAAAGGGGTACTGACACGAAAATTTTAAGTTTTTTTTTTTTTTTTTGCGTCAAATGAAAGACCAAGTCCTCAAAGCCTAGAAAATGTACTGTTAAGCATGCAGTGCACCATGAAAAATTAGTTACACGTTTTTAAAGGCTAGTTTCGGTTTCTACTGTACCCTTGCATCACAACATGGTATGAGCTTCTCGTCCCGTCCTCACACAAGATACTGTGACATTTCCACGGCCGCCCCGCTGCGTGGATTCGTTGGTGACACACAAGCAGCCATCTTGTATGTTTTGGTACCTGACGTCATCACAACTAGCCATACTAGTGCGTGAAGTCACTAGAATAGATACTGTAGCCTGACGTCATGCTAATATCGATGTCAATAGATGCGCCACGTGAAAATTGTCTTTAATGTCTAAATAAAATATAAGCATTTCCTGAGCTTCGCAGTCACTCAGAGCTCTCTCTGTATGCAGGAGTTTTGTATGGTGAAGTAAAGCCAGCTTCGATAATTGGTGTCAGTACCCCTCTATGCCGTAAACTATAGAATAAATTTTTCTGAGGTAGAGCTGGGGGCAATGAGTTTGTTTTATTATTTAGCAGCACTTTTTCCCAATTTGAATGGCACGTTCGCTTTATGCGTTTCCAGGCTACAGTGTAGTATTTTCCACGGTCCTGTGATAAACAAGTTAGAGGGGTTCTACTGTAGAAACATTTTTTTACACGTAGCTGACAATGCTTTTTACTCTCTGTTCCAGCTCTGTCAAAATGGATTCGGGAACAGTTTCAGTGCTTTCGGTACTACAATGAAGCAATGGATTCCCTGAAAACATTTATGGAGGGCAAAATGAAGAAGTTGTCCTCTCCGCGTTGTAAAGCGGAACCACGTGGGACAGGCCCTTATGACTGTAGCATGTTACCGGCAGGAGATACATCAGGCATGTCTGTCGACCAAACGGAGCCGATCGAACTCTCTGATGACAGCTGTGAAGAAATGTTCACGTCAAGCCCATCTTGATGGGGTCTTCACGGGACCAGGCCGTGGTCATGTTGTTATCGTGTCCATTTGTGGCTGCAACAGTGACTAGATCTTTGTTGGAATTGACTCGGACCAACGGGTGTGCATAGTTTGCCCAGAATGTAGATATTTGTACATTGGGAATGTTTGCAATGAGAAGATTTGCTATTAGTTAATTTAGCTGTTTTTTAAATGACATTTTTAAAGTGGATTTTACAAGTGCATGAAATCGTTGTATAAATTTTTGACCATTAATTTATACAAATTTATCTTGTATGTCGATTCCAAACGGCCTATTTCGAATACTGGAGGCATTTTTTTATTAATAAACGGTTATTACTGCATTTTTGTGTCGAGGAATTCACGGCTGTAGCACAATCCGCGTCAAATGGTGATATAAATATCACACCATTAATTTATACAAATTTGACCCGCACATCGGAGTTCTTATCAGAACAAAACTAGACGCATTAAAAATAAATGTAATCTATTGCATTCTTGCGTCAAGCAATTCATGATCTTGGCGCACTCCGTGCGCCGTAGCGTATGCACCGCGCACTAAATGGTCAAACATTAATTCACATCTCAAAGGCTACGCATTTCTACGCTGCAGAAACCGGAAATGCGTCGTGGCCGCCATGTTTGATAAATCGTGTCTTGCGTTTCGCTAGGTTTGGCTCGCAACCGCTCTCGAGTCTGGCTGATTGAGCGACGGCCATTTTTGAAACCGAGCCGGAGCCCTTTCTCGCGGCGTGTTTTTTCTCGCCAAATGCTTCGCTTTG
Source organism: Rhipicephalus sanguineus (assembly GCF_013339695.2). Taxonomy (NCBI): domain Eukaryota; kingdom Metazoa; phylum Arthropoda; class Arachnida; order Ixodida; family Ixodidae; genus Rhipicephalus; species Rhipicephalus sanguineus. The sequence continues at coordinate 81,886,105 of NC_051179.1, read as the reverse complement.
AAAGCGCTGTCGGCACTTTTTTTACGCTGCGGTTGTGGCAAACCGATGCTTGCGTGCCACGAAGCCCACACTGGCAATTGCCGGTTAAGTATATCACTCCACGTAGCCTAGCGAACGATGAACGTAGCGTTCAGGTCTCGCCTTCTTTCGACGACTGAAGGACGGAGGTAGAAGCTGTCCCGTGCCCGGCGTCAACCATGGAGTATGGCTGGTGGTTATCGTTCACCGTTTTCGTTGTGTCGGTGCTGCTTCTCTTTTACCTGTTCGTATGCAACGTGTGTCGGCTGAGGACGCGCAAGAACATCGGTGCAGTGGGTAGGGTGCTGCTGGTAATAGCGCATCCGGACGATGAGTGCATGTTCTTCGGTCCGACGGTGCTCGGGTTGCTTCAACGGAAGTGCGAGCTCTACCTCCTGTGCCTTTCCAACGGTGAGCCGCCGGAGCGGCGTTGTGCTACGCTGTGATGTCTCTACGTGGTGTGTGTGTGTGTGCGTGCGTGCGTGCGTGAGAGGTTTGCGTGCAGTGACTTTTTTTTTTTCTCTCCTAGCTCCGGAATGCCGGCCTCAAAATACGCAGGAATGTCTGAGCGAACGTGGTTCTGGAACCTGTCCAAAAGTGCTGACGCGAATACTTTACAAATTAGTAAGCTTGCGAAATCTGAGCTAAGCTTAGCACTGTGCGTAACAGCTGACAGGTTCAAGTTAGAAGCGTCGCCGATCGCATTGCCTACCGGGCTTAGCTGGATGTGTGTGCGTGTATGTTTCCGGAAATCGCGTTTACATGCGTTTGAATGACTGCAGGAGTGAGTCTTGCCTCAGCTAACAAGATCGCTTGTGCGCCTGATAAAATGCATTAAAGCGGCTAGACCTTTTTTTTTTGCACTTTACTTACTACTAGGCGTTTTTAAAACTGCGAAAAAAAAAAAAAGGTGGCTCAGGGCTTTTTTAACTAGGTATTTTTCTTTTGACAAATGCTGTGATTACTTGATAGAAATGAGTTTTTTGGTTATACAGGGTGCTAGATTCCTTACCAGTATTATGGTTTTGACTTCATGTCAACATTTTCATTGACTACTCGAAAACCCCATGCCAGTATGTTTTTTTATACTTTGAAGCAAGTTTATTCTTATTCAAGGAGTAAGATAGCGAAGTACAGAGCCAGTTTAATTTACTTCTTTAGGCCAGTCACATGCACAACTAGGTGCTTTGCTGTGCTACGCCTTACTCATCTTTAGATTCGCAGCCTGTCTATTGATAGCTTGCAAGAGATGTCATGGACGCACACCGTGGTGGCTTAGACGGCGTCAAGGTAGTATAATAACGCAGTGATTGACCTGCTTCAGTGTGATAACGATGTCGCTGGAACGTTATTGGGCCTCTGTGCATAAGTAGCGAAAGAACCGGCGTGCGATGTGCTGATAACACTAACGTGACATCACAAAGTTCGTATCCCACCATGTTGGTGCCCAAACATGGCTGTTTCAGTGTGATGTGAGGAGTTGACTGCAGTGTGCCTTTACTGTACACTGTAGAATGTGTGCACGACTGGCATTACTTAACACAGTGTGGGCACTTGCTTGCAGGCAACTACTACCGGCAAGGTAGCGAACGGAAGGAAGAGCTGCGCAGTAGCTGTCTTTCTTTGGGAATCCCCAGTGAAAACTTGGTCATAGTACAACACAGGTTCGTGTCATCGAATTCATCTGACAGTGGTCACGGAAGTGGCTGTGTAAAAGCTGTGTGGAGAGCACAGAAGTACCGGATACCTGCTGTTGGGCTAGTTGGTTCGTATTACTTGTGTAGACCAAAAAACGCTATGGTCGCTTAGAGCAAAACGACGAAAAAAAAGGGGGGGGGGGAGGAGCAATGGTGCTCCTCTTCCCTCCCTTTTTTCGTTGTCTTGCACTAAGTGACCATACCGTTTTTTGGTCAACACAAGTGTGTGGAGAGGTTCTGAACATACACTGTGGAAAAACACTTAAATGGGCCCTGCAACGCTTTTCCAAGTACTTATCGAATGACCTCACGAGCGGAGTTACAGGGATTCACCGCATACTGTAAGCACTTTCTCCTTTTGGATCAGCGAGCTCTCTGAAAGCTACACGAAAGTTTAGGGGTTATGACAAGTTGGGGGGTCTGACAACTGATCTCGCCTTCAACATTTTGTGTCAGGGCTTAAGTCAGTGACAGTATTATTCTTTCAAAGCTTTAGTTGACATTTGTCTCTTGTGGATCAAAAAAAAAAAAAAAGACAACTAATATTACAGGGCCATTTAACCACCTCTGAAATTTGGAACTTGCTTTAACCAAACCTTCAAATTGACTACAATATGCCAGAAAAGCCAAAAATTCAATAATTCCGGGCATCCTATGCTCGTCTCACATTTTTTCCAATCCCATCTTGGTGCACTGGGTTGTCTACAACACCTCTGTCCAACAAGCCACAAAGGCACCGCTGCTGAACAACTCAAAGATAAATTTGCCAGCCGATTATGTTCACTCGCTACCATGACGTCCTAGGGGCAAACTTCTGTATCATATTTTCAGAAACTGTGTTTCCGAGCACAGATGGCAGGCTATAGTGTGCTTTTTTATTTTTTTATGAGAACTAAATTTGTGCTGGTTTATTGGGTATAGTGGCGTGGCTGTGCTAGGAGATATGCATGGTGCTGCAGCTGCATTCGTAATGACAATATTTATAAAAGATTTACTTCAGCTCATTCAATTATTTTGCCTACGGAGACACTGGAATTCAGTATCAACATTTCGCAGTGCAAAAATAGCAAATAAAGAAAACACGTATACATAACTAGAATATGTCTGATCAATGCAGTTAATACGCAGTATGTATAAATGCAGAAATGGTGATGTAAAAAAAAAAGCTTTAGGGTCCTAGGCCACCTTTGGCCCACTAATTGGTGGCTGTACATTTTACTGCTTATTAATTACTACTTCCAAACGGCACTGCCTCAGCAATTTCAAATTGCGCTCCTCATTTCTCTTCTAGCAACATGCCTGATGATCCGGAGTGCATGTGGAATTCAAACCTTGTCGGCAGGATCGTGCAGAAGTATGTGAAGTGCCTCGGTGTGGACTCAGTAAGTCTAGCGAACCAATGCAAATCTTAAAGGGACATTAAAGAGCAAAACGATTTTTTCTCGCATTAGTGAAGTAGTCTTCCACGATACTAAAAACACCACGCTTGCTGCGAGAAGACGCTTAATAAGCGAGAAAACGCGCAAAAAGAAAATACAGGTGGCAACGCCACCTTGGAATTCCCGCACCATTTGCCGTGACATCACATATTTTTGAAAGCGCCTGCTTGGGCCTACGTAGTTCCTAATCGGTTAAATCGAAGTACATTGTCCTCTGAGGGGGCCAGAGACTTGAAATAGCGAGTTTGTGGAAATTTCGTCGAGCCAGTGGCACCAAAATACGTTAAATGCTCTTTGAAACCTTTTACGTCACGAATTACAAAGTTCGGCGCGAAATTTAAAAATGAAACTTTGAACTTGGTTTTCTCCTCTAATAATAAACCTATAGTGGTGAAACAAACTACACAAGAGTTCTCCGAGCGCACTTTATCAATCTAAACCAATTCACTGTTTCTCTTTAGTGTCCCTTTAAAGCCAGAACCTTATTCGCTTTTGTCATTGCAAGATTTGTGCACTAATACTTGTGTTTTGCAGGTCATCACGTTTGACCAGTCTGGAGTCAGCGGCCATCTGAACCACATAGCTGTTCACAAGGGTGTTGTGTAGGTATTAATGTCAAAGAAAGGAAGTTGGTGATGTCACATGTTTTTACTAATCTCTGTTCCCTTCTTGTCATCAACTACTCAGACCACTGACCATTTGTGAAAACAAAATAGAACTTGAATGCTAGAATTGTTACATTATTTTGCACTTGATATCTTTATTGATATCTTTATGCTTTCCATGGTTATGGGATCTGCTGGCATATTGTGATAGTTCAATTCCAAAATGAGTAATATCATTCATCTTACAGTAAATGATCATCTAATTCTGATAATAAAGAGTGCTGCTAAAACTGCTTACGAAGTAGGAGAAAAGAAACTAGAATTACAGTACTAGAGCCATTACTGTATCTTGCTTTTCATTTTATCTCTGCTTTCCATTGCTTCGGCATCTGTAGACGTCATATCATAGTTGACTCCCAAGCCATTATCAGTATTCAGCTTGCGCTGTATTTCATGATCTTGCGCGTCTTTGTAACGATTGTGTCGTCATTCTTGTCTCGTAGGGGCATACTAAAGAAGGAACTCGCACCTTCAGGTAAGTGCGGGACAGCGCAATGTCAATTAGAAAAGCTCTCTCAGGATGTGCGTCCTTAATCACATTTTGCTTCTTTCCTCCCCGAAAACACAGGCTGCAGACTTTTCGTACTCGAGTCCGTGAACAAGTTGAGGAAGTACGTTGGCTTGCTCGACGTACCCCTCAGCTACCTCCTCTCGGAGCATGCCTACGTGCTGCCCTGGAGCATGGTGTCCCTCCTAAAAGTAAGTGTGATCTCGCGAAGAAATGGCAAGTTGGTGTGTATTCATTTCTTGGAAGGAAAACAGCCCATGAAAAAATACAAAAAGAGAGGGAAGACTCATAGCACTGTGTGTGTCTTCCCACTGTTTTTGTCTTCGTTTCTTGAGTGCCTTTTTTTTTTCTTTGAAGAAATGAATATCACGATGGTGCAGCTTTAAAGCTTAAAGGGATACTGAACAAAAATTGGAAAACCTGACGAAAACAGAAATTCTATTCGGAAGAAACGACTGTTCCGATAAACAGAGTTTACTTTGCGTATTTTTGAACAGTTGACTGTATTTTTCGAGGATTGCCAGCGCACGGCGGTTGCACGCCAGCGTGAGCCGTGACGTCACATTCACCGCGGTGCATGCAGGGTGCCCGTTTTCCTGTCCTCCTCTTCCCTTTCTCCACCTCTCCTTTGCATCTCACTCTCCTCCTTCCACAAAGGCGCTGAGGCGTTCCCCACAATTTAGAGGCTTTACACCAGCCGGCGGCACTGTTCACTACCGGTGCCGTTCGTAGTGGTTCTATGAAACGTAGTGGGAGCCAAGCAGGTTGAGATACGTGGCTGACAGCTGGCATTGCTGGCATGCCTGTTTCCGATGCATAAAACATCACCTCCTCTAGTGCACGGTGCAGCCACTGGAGGCAGCAGTTTGTGAAAAACGCATTAAATTCATTATTTTCCTCTAGGTTCTGGCTGAAGTGAAGGTTGTGTCTATCGATTTCAGCACTCTTTCAGTTTGGCTGAAAATCTTGGCGGCAATAATTTCGTTCAGTGTCCCTTTAATTGTGGCACGTTTTCAGTGCCTTTTGTAAAGCCATGTTACTTGAATGTACCTTCACATCACCCCATGGCACAATTAATTACCTATTGCTCTCATGACCAAGCACTCTTCCCAGTCACTTTGTTTGTGCTGCCAAGTGAGATTTTTGCCGCTTGCCATTCCAGTTTGAAGTAGAAGCGAAAGCGTCACAGTCTAGCCATTGAAGATTGCAAATCAAAGAAAGAAAAAGCATTGAGTGAGATATTGACAGAATAGAACACAGTTGTACCTAAATTAAAGGCTGCCTTTATTCAGTAGCATACAATATGACACATGGTAGCGGAGACCAAGCACACCAAGTTAGAAAAGAAACTAGCAGTGCGACACGCAAATCATGTCTGCACGCTTCACACTAGCGTGTCACATTTTGTAAAGGTTACACCAACATAGTCATTGAACTATTTGTCTATCGGCAATCGCTGAAAGTGGGCACTGTTTACACTGAAGGTGAGGCTTATCCTTATGTTGAACTTTGACAGTGAACATGCTAGCATGCTTCATTTATTGCCAGGCAATTCATAGGTTTGCGTTAGTCATGATATCTGTTCTACTTGGAGTTTCTGCTGAGTCATTGAAATGCTGGTTATCAAAACGATAGCATTTCCCTTCATTATCACAGCTTTCCTTTTTCTTTTAGTATCAAGGCTCATGTGTGAAAAAGTAGTTGAATTCACTCACTGACCTAACAGGAAACCTTTTCTGCGACGTTGCTTTCCACTCCGCTACCGCAGGAGATTGTGTGTACAAATTCTTTCCTCGCGCAGCATTTCACTTTCCATTAAAGGTACTCTGACCAGATGAGATAGTGTTAGGGGTGTGCGAATATTCGAAATTTCGAATATTTTTCGAATAGTGTTTGCTATTCGATTCGATTTGCACTGGAATTTCACTATTCAAACTTCCCAAAAACAAATACAGTCACTGTCCAATTGAAAGTGACCCCTTCAGATTTTCAATATGCTTCACCTCATTACACTCTTGTATTGCGGCAAAGCTGCCTTTCAAGCTCTGTTACGGTTGAACTTAGCCAAGGCACAGTCAACGTCCTATTAAAAGTGGTCCCTAGATTTTCAATATGCTTCACCTCATCACACCCCGATATTGCGGCAAAGCTGCCTTTCAAGCTGCGCTACGGTCGCAAATGTATTAACTCAAGAAAACGCTGGTTCCAACATGGAGATGAAAGATGTGGCAGAGGTGGGGGCTCAATTAATGCTGTTTTGGACCTAAAATTTGGGCAGGAAGTCCAAAAAATCGGAAGCCGAAGCTTTTTAGCCTCCAAAATTTCAGATGCTCTTATATATCGACGTCTACAAGGCAGATTTGGAACTCCGGACTTGAAGGGTGCACACCCTTGTCTGCCACATCAATTGGGCTTCCACAGAGGTTGAAAGAGGAGGAGAGACTGAGGAAATGGCATCTTTGCCTATCACGTGTAAAGTGTTGTCGGCAACACTTTGGTTGCACAAAATCATGTACATAAATAGAATTCGGCCTCTACATTGCCTCATTCTTGATAAGACAACTATGAAACACCACCCCGCCAGTGCTTCATCAAACTAGCGGAAAGAAACACTTTCATGTTGCTATCTCATAAGAATATGCTTAAGAATCCTCTCTTAACATTTCTTTTCTGCAATTTCGCTTCGAAGTATTAGAAAAATATTCTAGAAATATTCGAAAATATTCGATTCGATTCGCACTCATACTTCAAAATTCGAATTCGCTTCGCACCCAAAATATTGCTATTCGCACAGCTCTAGATAGCATACATCTTATCTCCTCCCTTTCTAATGCCCTTTCCATTAAGATTGCTCGAACGAGATAGTGGAAGATAGCACAACTACGAACTCGAGCAGATAAAGTATGCCATTTTGATGCAGTAAACAGGAAGTTAGGATGATGCATGCCACAATATAATCATCCAACTGTAACATAGTAGTTAAATGTAGAATAATGCACATCTGTATTCGCCAAGGTTATCTGTCTAATTTACAGCCTTCTACCATTTTTAAGCTGTACAACTAAAATAATCCAATTTTTCTATGCTTGCGCACAGAGACTGCCATTGGTATAGCTACACATGTAGGAAAATTGGTGAGGCTTAATGAAATTGATATTATCAAGTGACAACGCGATAATAGTGCTGTGATTTGAAATGCAGAGCGAGAGAATTTTGAATGTCACGCTGCAGTTACTAAGCTAATTGGAGCCTCCAATAAATGCAACACTTTTGAAAAGTGGTATGCGACTTCCGAGCCTATTGCTGTCGCACACTACCCACACAATGTGCCGACTGTACTTGCAATCTCTGAAGCTGATCCTCATACTGGATTTCTCTGCATACCACCTCCCTTGACCACGGCAAGGACATAAAGCTGTGTCTGTTTCTTTCTATAAATGGCATTGCTGGAATTGGGTGCATTAGAGGTGCCTACACTAGTGTGTGCTCACCACTGCACAGTCTGGCAGCAAGCATCGTGGTTTAACAATGTAGTACATAGCAGTGAATGAAAAAGTCGAGTAGCTGGAGACATTACACAGAAGTACAGTAGTCTGATTCACTTTCCGGGCTGCAGTTCATCTTCTATTGTTAACGGACAGTTCTGCATTCCATTGCGGTATAGTAGTGACTGGAACTCCCCAATGCTACAGAAGAGGCGCCATCAGAATAAATTTAAACAGGAACATGAAATAACTGATCAGAATGCCTGTTACGTCTCATCACAGAGAAAAGTGATGAGCAATCACTTTGTAGCTGTTTTATGGTTGCGGAGTAGTGGAGCAGTCCGAAGTAGTACATGTCTCGGGGTCTGAATTAAGCTACTGTTACAAATGCTGGCAAGTCTTGAAATGTATCGGCGTACTGGAGTTGTTTCAGAATTCTTCACATTCGAATTGGTGCCAATATGGCACATTTGAACTTTTCCCACTAAGCACTGCAATATCATTTATCTGTCACATGGCGTGGAAAGTCGGGAGCCCTTATCATTTATTTGTCACATGGCGTGGAAAGTCGGGAGCCCTTTAAGCCAATTTATACGCCGCTGTTCACTGTCGGTCGTGCAGTGAATTGCGTGCATCCACGAAGCTCTGACTCAGCACTGCCATGCACTTGTGCGACACTTTGCTGGTCATATTGTTGCCGAACTTAATGCGTGTTATGGGTTTCTGCAGGTTGCACTTGGCAAGCACAAGAGTCAGATGCTGTGGTTTCGACACCTGTACAGCTGCTTCTCTCGCTACATGGTCATCAACACACTGTCAGAAGTCACCGTCGATCAGAGCAAAGACAATTGACGAGCTCGTCTTTACCGGCAAGACACGGAAACGTATCTCCGTCCCGTTGCGCCTTTTCCATAGTCAACCAAGTACCAAGGGTGCGTCCTCCCACTTAGTCGCAGTATACTAGTAACTCAAGATACCGAAGTTGCCACCGCCGTTTTGTGGTGGCCGATGCCATAGGTTAGTGCTATTGCGTTATATACACGAATCGATCTCTCCGAAGTTTTGAGCTGTGTCATGTTCAACTATGTTTGAGGGTGATGATACAATAAAGTGCTCAATATTTTTTACACGTTTCTTAAGAACTTCTTGTGTTGCCTCATTTAATTCCAAAAAAGAAGTTGGTTTCTATGTTTGAAGATGCTAGGGAAGCTCGTGCACTGCTCAATCACATGGTTTCTTGCGAAGCGAGCGTTTCAATCCAATTATTTTATTACAAAGCATGCTTTCCAGTAAACAGAGTTGCAAAAGCTGCAAGTTCTTCGAGGATTGAAGCCTGCAATTTGATGAAGCGTGTCAGCCTTTCTTTGTGGCATTTCGTTGCAACCTGGCAAACATTTGGCCCTTTTTAATCTTGGCACAGGGATGTTTACTGCTGTCCATGTTAAAATTTGCTCTTTGATGTTGACTCGGGCATAGTACTATGTCCTGTATTTATGCAAGAGTGGAATCGAAAAAAATTTGGGGTTTTTATATCCCATAAATTATAAATTATAATTTGATTGTCAGATAAATCGTAGTGCTGGCTCTAAAGAGTAATTTTTAACACCCAGAGTTTGTGCATCGAAGACTTCGCATAGAATTGTTGCTGCAGTCCGTAACCATCAAAATGCAGCTGCTGTGGCATCTACAACTTCGTGTTCACTAGTGCAACGCTATAGCTCTTAAGCTACCACGGCAAGGTGGAAGAGTGGAACACCAAAGAAGTTGTCGAAACCATAGGAACAACGGGAATGTAACAATGGCAAAATATCCCCAGGTCATAAAGCTATCTAGCAGCAATGCCTTTGCCAGACCCACACTTGTGTTCAAACATAGGGGCGTTGTCAGTTTTTTTTCTTCTCAAGGAGTTGTATCTGTCGCGACAGAAGAGGCAGTGATGCGCTACATTGCGGCACTCACACTGCCTCACTCGTCATTACTTGTCATGTGGTAACCAATACAATGCATATTCTGCTCCCATCCTTCTGCGTCATAACACACACACCTCCTGGGAAATAAAATTGGTGCGATAAAACGCTGTCATAAAGAAAATTATTTAGATACTCCCTGGCATTTCACCTACAATTTTGAACTAGGGGACTTTCTTGATGCAAGAAATGAGAGTTTGAAAATGTCATGTCACTAATCTTTAAATGACCTTTACCAAAGATCACCATTCACTCCTTGAGAAGTTCTTCATTGTACGCTTCAAATTTTTTTGTGAGATGCTCCGGAATGTCAACATCCTTGAGGTTCTCCATGCCGGGCTCGGGCTCGTCGCTAATTAGGATGTCCACAAGGTTTTCACATGCCACCACAACGGGACGACAGCTTTCCGACTTGTGCAGCTCTCGTAGCACGTAATAGGCTCCGGAGTTCTTGATGTGCTCCCGGCATTTTTGGTGGCACAAAGCTGCGAATGAAATGGGAACAGCAATTGACGATTCGTAAACAACGTATCCAGCAGTAAAATAACATCACTATAGCGAACTCTCATTGGACACAACTTTTAACAACTGCTGTTATTGGAGACCCAACTAGTAATCCCAAGTCTGCATCCTTTTAATTTGTATCACTTGAAAACGCAGACAAACCGTTTATAACAGTAGTACTTTCATGAGATCCGATAGCCATGATATTTGGCAGCATCGAAATGATATTCATTTGGCAAAAATCCTTAGATGACCGGCAGTTCTGAGAAAGACTTTGATACCTATGGTGACGCTGTGCCAATGTTTCAGTCAACATTTAGCAGACCCATGGTAAATTGCATGCCAATAAATGTTAAAACCAGCACACGAGTACATTCTGCCACAGATTTTGAGGGATTACTTCTTGTAACTGGCTCCAAATTTATGATGACTAAATGCGACTTCATTGCCACTGTACTTTAACTTTGCAATTGAGGCACATACAATAAGATGTCAGTTCATTACAATGTTAACTGGTGCTGTCATTATTCAATTGCAGAAGTCACTCTGCAGAATCGGAAGGAATTTTTTTTGTTACAAATGGCAACAGTTACAGAATACATACAGGAAGGGGTCATGAAGGCCAGAGGCTGCAATGGGACCTTCAGAATTGATCATGGCAGCCTCCCTCAAGTAATTCCGTGATAAGAACGTCCATGATGCTGTCTACCACGAGTCTCTTCAAGACAAGTCTGCTTCAGTTGCAATATATAATGCAATGGGTGTAGATATTGGGGGGACTGCTGGATAGACTGCAAAGATGTGAAGTTGCAGGTTTATTAACGTAAGGAATCACCGTACCTGCATGATCGCCTCAATGAGCATTTGTCGAATCTCCGGGCTCCCTTCTCGCTGCTTGTCGCTGCCCAGGTACTGTAGCTCCAGGGGCAGCTTCTCCATTTCGTCGTCATCCAGCTCCTCGGGGCCCACAAGCGGATACAGCAATCGGGGAAGAATGTCGACAGTCAGGACTCAGCAGCCACTCATTACTGTCTGTAGGCACAGGCGGGGAAAGAAAAAAAGACAAAGGCACAGAGCTTAAGAAATGCGTAGCTTGTGAATGAAAAAAAATATTTACTAACTATGGGATTTGGTGTACCAGAGTAACACCCTTAGTAAATCATTGAAATATTCAAGTGTGAACTGGGACAAGGACAAGTGAGGGAACACTGTCCTTGTTGCAGTTTGCACTTGAAAATGCCCATGATGCATATGTGCCAACTAGCTCGTCTTTCCGTACTGCCCTTAGTAAAGGGCTCCGAGTACCTTCACGGTACCACAGTCGGGTTGAAGGGTCCCTAAACCACCTTCGATAATTTTTAACATTTCAAGTAAATGCACGCATCGAGTTCAGAATGCCATCACGATGAACAATGCCAAAAGCGGTAGTGCTACAAGCCACAGCTGGCGCTCCACATATTCCAAGAAACAATCTTTTATCCTCTCCGGGGCTTTCGGTAATCCCCGGCATTGGCCGTGACGTCAACATTCGCGCTTGCCACGTCACCCACAAAAAAAAGCTGTTTGTCTGCCGGCAGGTATGCGTGCTCACCATGCGAGCGCTCCTCCTCACACGGCGAGGAGGACCGCTCGGCCGGGAAGAGAGACAAGCCGATGAACAGAGCTAAGCAAAGGAAAGCGCGAAGCAAGCAGGGGCCATTTCTGAATCGTCATTTGCGTGTAGCTCCGCTATTACGGCACCGTTTCAAAAAATTCTCGCAGCTCTGTGTTTGTTGAATACTTGTGCACAACTTTAAAACAACAACTAAATTTTCTATCTCTGGGTGGCTTAGGGGCTCTTTAATAGGTCCAGAGAGGCCCCCAGCCAGATTACCAAAGCGCAGCAGTCGAACGCCTCTGCAACTCGAGAAATAATTCCGCTCATGACAACAGTATTGAGTGCACGCCCATTAGGATAGGCATGTGTGCATCCGCTTTTGAGGAGGAAAAGCCGCAGACTTCTAATTTAGTACCTGACTAAATATAAGTACACCATTTCTGATGAAGTGTGCCAGGAGTTGAACCATTGATGTCACAACTGGCAATCTAAAGGCATAGCGTCTGCAACAAGTAAATGCAAAAAAACATGGTAAATGTTTCATAACCTTTTGTGTGTTTTTTTTTTATGAGCATGTAATTTGTCTTGCCCTTTCCTTTGCTGCTTGTCCACAGTGACAAAAAAGAAACATCCTCACATTAATACGCAATGTATTTACTTTTTCACGGTGACAAAACGAAAGATTCTCACGTTAATGCACTATGTGTTTACTTTATCTTGGATATTTAGATTTCTTTCTGCCATGTTTTCCTGTTGCTTGATTTTACAGTGCGCCTAAAGTTAAGCTGCGATGGTGATCTTTATTGGTATCCTCAATAAATGCCAAATAAGCCACCTAACACATATCTGTTCTAGTCTGGTTTTAATTGAATCTGCAGGAGTCTTAGCATTCTGCTTATCTCTATAGGCCTATTAAGGAGCTGCACTGGTTTTCAACTTTCACTATCATGCATCACTTCTGGCAAATATTAACGGTGGCATTTTTAGTTAGTTTGTGCCTTGTTACATGCCATTTCAACTTGCATTAACAAGAACCATCAAGCCAAGGAAAGTACAGGGGATGTTATTTAGTACTAGTTGTAAATCTGAAGCAATTAAAGTGGATGATGCGAGGGACTATCGGTCAGCTACCAGCTCGTAAACAGATCACGTGCTACGTCACGCCAGCAGGCAAAAAAAAAAAAGGTGTTCCACACTTGCCGTCATGGCTGCGAGCAGCGCTGACTAACACTCCCAGGTCTTAATGCACAGATATACCCAATAAAGTAGACGGGAGAAAAACCGCCGCTGTAGCTCAAATGGCAGAGCATCGGACCCGTTATTCAAAGCTTGCAGGTTTGGTCCCTGCCGGCGGCAATTTGTCTTTTCATCTACTTTAATTTCTTCAGATTTATATCATAATTACTACAAAATAACGTCCCCTGTGCTTTCCTTGGCTTGCCTGTTGGTTCTGATTAAGGTAGTGTCTAACAAAGAAAGACGAACCCTTCAGTTCCCCTTCTTTCGCTTATTTAACTTGCATGCGCTACGAGGACAAGGCGAAGCATAACACAAAAAGTGTGTAAACACATGCTTAAAAAAGTCTGTGTCCTATTTCGACAGCGGCGCTGTTTCAGCCGACTGTTAGTCCGTGCACAGCGAACAGAAAACCATCGTCGTGAACTGGCACGTGCTCTCTTCGTCCTCTTCTGCTTCAATGCCAGAACATGGGCGCTAATTTGTCCGGCATGGGATGCAATACTCTGACGGGCGAGAGAACAAGTACAGAAAGAGAAACTTCTTGGGCGAGGTGACATTCAAACCCACAGAGCTGCGATCCAAAGGCAAACGTCATAACCGCTTGGCTATCCAGGCACACGCGCAGAGCATAGCATAGCCTTGTCTATAGTACAGCAAGGGGGTGGGAAAGGGAAGTGAGAGTGAGGGGAGAGAGCAAAGCATAGCATAGAAAGAAAGAGGAAATGAGAAATTGAGAAAGGCAAGAAAGAGAAAGAAATACATAGTGAGAAAGAAACAAAGAAGGCCGTCCAACTCTGCACTTCCTTCAGGCTTGGCACCACTAGTGCAAAGCTGCCTTCATTTTTTATTACCTTGTTTGCATCACATACTTATACCTCATTGTTGAAGTTTATAGCTGCTGTTTATTCTTTCTTTTACTTTCCTTTTCATTGCTACAAAATGTTATTGTTGCACAACCGTGTGCATTTTAGTAACTGTAACACAGCAGCGCTGCATCTCCATGTAGGAAGTGACAATGTTACAGTGACAAGTTATCTAAAAAAAGGACAACTGGTTAGTGGTAATGTGTACCTAGTAATCAGTAGCTAGCGCCCAAGACTGGGCCTCTTACATGTTTCAAAATCTTACCTAACTATGCCTATGAGGTCAGCAATTTGGCCAAAGCCACAGAGACCTGTTCAACTTTGTGTACACCTAGCAAAAGGAGCGAAGTAGCACTGCCATAAAACTATATTTTACGGCATACATTAAACTGCTTTTGTTTTTTCGAGGATCAAGTATATTCCTTTTTAAAAATATCTATCGCGAGACAGTCGTCAAGCCCCATTAAGCATGCAAACGAAGAAGAGGCAGTCTAGCAAAAGGGCCAGCTGTGGCTGCAAAACTAGAGGACACACATTATAAGCCAAGTCAATGCCCACAAAAAAAAAGCATGGTTAATGATGCATGCCTCAAGATCATTAAGAGCCTATATATACATGTCCACGTATTGGACATCCACTACAACACACCGTCACCCTAGCAAGACAGAGTAGACGCTTCCTGCACAACGGTATTGACACTAGCTCCTCGGAGCAGCTGCCTGGAATTTCAGGACCGCACACTTCGCCGTGAAGTACGGCAAAAAGGTCTGTCTTTGCATGCTTTCAAAATGAGTGAGCTCTTTTATCATACTAATTAGCGTTTCGCGAGTGTCAGTGTTTCATCCAAGGTTGAACTTTCGGCTCGGTTAAAGATTTGCACTGTGTAATCTGCTACTGTGCCATAGTTTGAAAGGGTGCACTCAAATGGTGGTCACATGCTTGCTTCGGTAAGTTGGTTAGCGCCAGTGAAATTTGCAGGGAAGCACGAGAATGATGATGTGATGAAGATGTTGAACAGATAGGTTGGATAAAGGGAAACTGTAGCATCCAAAGGCCATTAAAAAGTAGGTACCAAGTTAAAAATAGATTGTTGGATTGCACAGTCAGTAACAAACTAGGTACGTCAGACAGAAATAAAAATAAGAGAGTGGTAGTACCGTCTGTATGAAACTCCCATACCTGCTCATGCGCACTATGTACCTGTCTGAAGCTAGTCTGTTTATAATGAAAGAATAATTACTAGAGCTGTGCGAATAGCAAAATGTTGGGTGCGAAGCGAATTCGAATATTGAAGTGCGAGTGCGAATCAAATAGAATATTTTTCGAATATTTCTCTAATATTTCTAGAAAATTTTTTGAATACTTCGAAGTGAAATTGCAGAAAAAAAAGTTAGAAGAGGATTTCTAAGCATATTCTTATGAGATAGCAACATGAAAGTGTTTCTTTTCGCTAGGTTGATGAAGCACTGGCAGGGTGGTGTTTCATAGTTGTCTTATCAAGAATGAGGCAATGTAGAGGCCAAATTTATTTATGTGCATGATTTGGTGCAACCAAAGTGTTGCCAACAACACTTTACACGTGATAGGCAAAGATGCCATTTCCACAGCGTCTCCTCCTCTCTCAACTTCTGTGGAAGCCCAACTGATGTGGCAGACAAGGGTGTGCTCCCTTCAAGTCCGGCGTGTTAAATCTGCCTCGTAGACGTTGATATACAAGAACATCTGAAATTTTCGATGCTAAAAAGCTTCGGCTTCCGATTTTTCGGACTTCCTGCCCAAATTTCAGGCCCAAAACAGCATTAATTGAGCTGCCACCTCTGCCACATCTTTCATCTCCATGTTGGAAACAGCGTTTTCTCGAGTTAGTACATTTGCGACCGTAGCAGAGCTTGAAAGGCAGCTTTGCCACAATACCTGGGTGTGACGACGTGAAGCATATTGAAAATCTAGGAACCACTTCCAATCGGACGTTGACTGTGTCTTGGCAAAGTTCAACCGTAACGGCGCTCGTAGCGCAGCTTTGCCGCAATATGAGAGTGTAATGAGGTGAAGCATACCAAAAATCTGAAGGGGTCACTTTCAATCGGACATTGACTGTATTTGTCCTTGGGAAGTTGGAATAGTTCAAATAGTAAAATTCCAGTGCGAGTCGAATCGAATAGCAAACACTATTCGAAAAATATTCGAAATTTCGAATATTCGCACACCCCTAATAATTACTTTCACTGTACCTTTTCACTGAACACTACCTTGTGGCTGACACATCAGAGGCTTCGTCACTCTTGCGCCAGAAAGGCCAACACAGCCTAAAGGAATATTAATGACTGCAGTGCTTCTGAAAGTACTTTTTGGAAATATTACCCTTATGTAATGCCTCAACAGCCGGGACACTTCAGGTGTTATTAATAAATTAGACCTCCATCCCCCAATGCAATCGTGTAATCCATCACAAGACACAAAAGCCTTCAGTGATGCAGTCTCAGCAAAAGCTTAAATATAAAAAATTTTACTCTCACGTTGTCCATGAATTGTCGACCATTATTTGAAGAGTAAAAGACTGTCAGTCTTAAGAAATGTATTTTTCTATGCAGTGCTTGGCCAGTGGGACTTCGAGACTTGTTGATAGATGCATTCAAGAGAAGATGCTGCATGGCACTACCTTTCACTCATACACAGCCGTTAAAAAAAAAAGTGCATTTCACCTTGCAGCTAAACAAAAAAAAATTAATAAAATTAATAAACAGTGAAACTGCATGCATACCGGTTTCGAAACAGCAGTTCCGCAGCACTGCAGCTGTGCCATGCTTTCGTATCGTAGAAGTCTCAAGCGTCAGAAAAGGAAAGAATTTCTGTACCCTCCTGGCTGCCTGGTCCAGTAACCACCTGCACCAGAAGTGTACCCTTGGTTTCCCAGCGCTTCCAGGTAGACGACAACAGCAATGTTCGGAAACAACTAGTAAAGGAGCAAGTTTAGTGCTCGTTAAAGTGGAACACATGGCCTAATGGTTTTGCGGCATCACAACTCAATGACCTTACACTGCTTATAGTATAAAGACTGCCCATCTCTTGAAAACAGTTTACATTTAATTGCTGCTTTTACATTTTAACCCCACACTATAAAATGAGCTGCATTCCTTGGAACGTATTTCTGCTGCACAGCAACTATCTTCTTCCTTGTGTGCTTTTTCTCGCTTTAACAACCGCTACTTCCCAGTCACAAGCAGCATGCACTACCAGTGCACATGCTGCAGGTGTGAACGCCACGGCATTCTTGATACGAAAGCAGCAACCGCAGAGTTTTCAAGAAAGGAAACACAGGCAAGCAAGATTGTTGTGCACCAGAAAGACACCCTATAGGGTGCACAGAAACGCAGCTCTAGGTGTAACACTGTGTGACAACAGGTGAGCCAGGGATCGGCCAATAAAATTTCGCATACTGACGCAAGGCCACCCTGTAGGTTAGCTTCGTTCGGTTACGTCTTCTTAAAAAAGCATCTGCTGCAGATGTACTGAACCGCTCCTCCCACCAGTTCCCTCACCTCCGGACTTCGTCAAGTTGAGAGAGATTTGAGAAGACGAAGCTGAGATGGTCTCGGTTTTCGCTGGCGCTGGAACAGAGCGCTGCCAGAAGGGCGTCGCTCTTGTTGGTCGAGTGCAGCAGCGTCCAGAGCTTTTCAGCGCCCTGTCTGCCTCTGGTGAGGTTTGACAGCATGGCGGCGCATTGCAGTGCTACAGAGTCATCGCTTTCGAGTACCCTGTCGACCAAGTGGGCCATAAGGCCGCCGTAATCGTGCTCGACAAGGTGCTCCGAGATGGCTGGCACCGACGTGAAGTTCGTCAGGCACTTGTACGCTCGGGAGATGGTCTCTGAGTTCTCGTCCTGTAGTACGAGAAGGGCCACCGCTTTCACCATGTCCGGGTTTTTGAGCAGGAGGGAGCGTCCATCTTCCGAATCTGGGAGGCCTGTAAGCATCAATTAGTGGTCCTCGTAATAAGACACAATTGACCTTTTGTGACGCGGTGTGCACATTTGTACACGTCTTACTTCTGCCATTTCTGTGCACCGGTGGCAATAAAGAGTCAACGAACACTGAGCTAATGGTAAATTAGACATTCTCGCTACCTAAAGTTCCGATATCCGATATATTACCTCTGGGTGAAATAGACTGCTACGCACAATCACTTTGGTGAAAACACTGTGTTTAACGAGATGCACAACACGGGCGTTTCGTTTGGCAGAAATTTCGCAATTTTAAAAATTTTTTTCGGAATGCTTGCCATCTGCAGATAACTACAGGATGTAATTTGAGCGCCTAAATGAATTCGTTGTATGAATAAATACGGCATGGCTAACTGTACAGTAACTAGAT
The DNA here is from genome assembly GCF_013339695.2 of Rhipicephalus sanguineus. NCBI lineage: Eukaryota > Metazoa > Arthropoda > Arachnida > Ixodida > Ixodidae > Rhipicephalus > Rhipicephalus sanguineus. The sequence continues at coordinate 81,867,753 of NC_051179.1, read as the reverse complement.
AATTCATTACGTTGCAAATTGCTACAAAGTGCACTATATACTTTCACCAAACGTTTACACTCGCTCTAAATTGTCATCAGAACCTTTACATCAAAATGTACGAATTTTACGCATTTGTGGACGGTCCATCGTAATGTGTGTCGCAGAGGTTTATGTAGTGAGACATAACAGTCATGCCATATCACTTTCGCTTATCATCTCTACATAAGACTACGTTACACGAATAGCTCGGGTCAGAAAAAATGGGTAGAGTGTGAGAATATTCACTGGCCAGTTACATAGGCATTCCAATGATGCAATCCCATACATAAGCAACGTGAGGATCAAGTTCTCCATTGTGATGATGAAGGATCTAGGAAATTGGAACATTCTGGGCAAACTGAAACCTGGAGCGGGCGCATACAGACCTGTGATGTACGTAAGGGCTTGATTCTTTGGTCCGGTCGACGCGCCTTTGGCCAAGAAGCAAATTAACTCATTCACTACAGACATGATTGACGCAGATCACCTAAATTAACACAAAGTAGAAGCAAATGTTGACACAGGCAGCGATTGCAGCGATCACACGTGCTCGGCGGAATCGAGAGTTCGCCATGCGCGATTCACGTGCAATGAAAAGAGGCCCGATTTCCGGTTAATCACTTCCGCCAAAAATAGCCACAGGACAAATGATTACCCCACGACCACACAACCACACCTACACTCCAACAAAATGATTAATTTTCACGAGTCTTTGAGTTACTTACGAGGCTTAAAACGTCTATTAGATTGATATATTTTAGATTAATTGCCTTAATTGTGTCAAAATAAACTTATTGTGAACGCTTTTGAGGAACCACGCTACGGCGCTAGCTACTTTTTTATTTCTAGCTAACAGTGCTAGTGTTGTTTCTCTATTTCGTTAATATTCTCTCTCTCCTGTCACTCACAGCTGTTCCAAAAAGCTTGAGCGTCCCGAGAAGTCTGTGAAACGATAACAATTGTTTGGCGCGACCTTCGTCGCACTTAAACGGTGGACGCCCGCGGTATCGGCGATCGCATCGCGAAGATAAATGCAGATTTCGCGCCGGACCTCACGGCCTTTTCATTCTTTCTCGCTGCGGTCTTCTCCTCTCGGCTACCACGTATGACGCTTGTCGCAGTGACAACAAACGCATGTTGGCATGTGACCGCGTGCCTTGTGTGACCCTGTCTTTGGGCGCTGAAAAGGCGGCCGTTTAGCCGCCACCGTTTCCAATTGTCGTGACACTTTGCGGCGGTTGCGAAGTCATCGCTGTGTGGTGTGCCGTGGTCGGCGATTTATCGTACCCCGCTTCCCTAACGGCGTTTTCAGGATGTGCCTGCTGTTCGTCTACACTAATCCCGACCCGGACGATGACGAATTCAGCATGGTGCTGGTTAACGTCAGGGACGAGTTCTTCCATCGCCCAACGAAGCCAGCGTCTTTCTGGGAGGACGATCCTAATATTGTCGGAGGTACTGCATCACCAACTCGCATCAATATGGATAGCCTCTACTTTAGCTTCCTCAACGTCCTTCGCCGCTTTAGACTGCCTGTTGACCGCGTTAACTGCGTCCTGTTTAGTCCGATGTACGAGCCATATGCACAGCCACTTTCCAAAATGCAACGTGAGCCTAGCATTAGCGTGAACGATATCAGTGTGTTGGTCATGTAATACACTCGCAAGCGTAGCACAATTGTAATCCATGCTGCGTGCTCTAGATCGCGATGTATTCTTCTCTCTTTCACAGATCCAGCATCCCATAATCCTTTGCCCCTACCTGTACGTGTAACATCATTTTGTCGTAGCCTCTGCGTCAAAATCATAGGCTTTAACGTAGTATGTAGAATCCCCGGGTTTCGTTAAGATGCAAGCACGGTTGTCAAGCGGTAGCGTTCTCAATAAACAGTCATTTCTTTCATGACAATCGCACGTATTTGCTAGAGTCTTGGAATAAGCTTTTATTTTGCAACTGTTAATAGCATATTTTTCGACTGAACGATTTCTCAGCACATGTATATTCAGTAAATCGCGCAGTCAAAGTACTGGAAGAGTGCATAAGACGAGCCTCAGATCAACGATCAAGTTTTGAATGGGGAAGTTGTTATTGTGAAGGAAAATACACACCAGAGAGGATCTGTAGTTGTCAAGTTATATAGCCCAGAGCCAACGTTTCAAAAAACTGTGCAAAACGGAGCATTCGCTTTCACCTCTGCTTCATTGCGAGTCACCGTATTATAGCTTTCTTGAAGTCTACTGTGCAATCTAGGAAATTGGTGTTCACTTCTTTCTGACTAGCACAAACACATCTTTGCTACACTGGGTCTGAACATATCATATGCAAGACATACAGTGATGCCCCCGTAACCGAACGCAAAATAAAAACTTGAGGTCATCTTTCAGGTCGGGATCAGGAGAAAGGTCGCGAAGGGGGCACGTGGATGGCAGTGTCCAAGGACGGCCGTATCGGTGCACTGCTGAACATCCTCCAGCCGGCACATCGCATGGATCCCACAAAGCGTGGCCGAGGTGAACCCTTCGTCTTTGACACGTGCAGTGACTCCCTCTCAAGTGCTTATCAGCGACGGGTTGAAAGGGCCATTAAAGTGTGGGTTTTCACACTGCCTGTTTTCACAAAAGGCTGTATTGACTGATATTGCCTTTTGCTTCTGGTTTATTGCCACATCACTTTAAAATCTGAGAAATGGGGTGAGCACTCTTTTCTTAGAAATCACCTGGCGCATTCCTTGAGAGAGGGGCAGGGTAGTATGAGTACATGAGCAGTAATGGCATTGTGGCATTGGCTACCTAAAACGGAAGGAAGAGCCAAATGATCCATTTTTTTGCTGCTTTTACAAATTATCTAAAAAAGAGAGCCCCCTGCATATTGCCACAACTACGTCATTGCTGGTGACGACGATGAAGCAGTGCACGTGTTTTGGTCTAGCAAAGGGATGAAGGCGACGTTGGGTTTCTTGACGATTCATAAACCATGTTAGTGCTGCCTGGCATTCTGCCCTACATCACTGCAATTTTACGCCGGACTTTTTACTAGTCTGGACTGGCATCATTGCTGGTTTTTTGCATCTACTCTCACATGCTAAGATTGCAAACTTACTGTTAACATTAATTCTTAGTTTCGTCTTTCGTGAGCATGATTTTGGTTCCTGCATTTTTGTTTAGTCTGGTGCAGTCTTAGTGGCTGTAGTGATGAGAGGTCACACCATCAAGCAGTTTTGTTTGATGTTTTGCACAGTGTTGTTTTGCCATGATAGTAGTTTAAGTCTATGTTGACATTATTATGCCGAGGTTCAAGTGTCTCTTGACAGGAAAGTGACCTTTACAGCAACTAAGACAGTAACTAGAAAACTTTATTCAGTTTCTCCTAGAATTTCTCTTGTAATAAATGTTTGCAATTGCTGCTGCCTGTGTGTTATGAAAATTTTCAGAGTTGTAACAGTGTGTACAAGCACAGTAGGTTCACAAGCAAATAAGTGAACCTAATCGTTGCTGTATAACAATTTATTATATTGTTAGCATAAGATAGAATGTTTACGACCCCATCCTTTTCATAGCTGGTACCAGATGTGGGTTACCAAAATAACTGTGTGCTCTTCACAAAAATGCAGCAGGAACGAAAGACTTGCATGTTGTTATAGAACAGGAAAGGTGCAGTGCATGCAACATCTATCTTTAGAATCAACTGACAAGCGAAATTATGTTTGTTAATGTACCTCATTTGACATATGGATGCCCACACCCTTCTGCATCAAGCAGTCTTTGTTACATGAAACACCACTTTTGACTGTAAATCTGTTTTAGAAGTTTTTCTAGCTGCTGTATTGTCACTCATGGTTTTCCTTCCATTTTGGGTACCTCCCATGCAGAGCTGATTGCAAGAAATATTTTTTTAGCTGCAGCAAAGCATTGTGACGTGCCAGGTTTCTCAATTTTGAATAGTGGGAAATCATATTCTTAACTTCTTCAGTAGATTCTCCAGTACATTTAAGTGCACGTGTGAAATTATGCATCTATTGAGCTGCTGGACACTTCTACAGAATTGCCTCTCTGGTCCCAGTCAAGCACATTAGAAGCTTTTTTGACCACAGCCCTCAGCACCCGAATGTTGGAAATAAATGTTGTTCTGTTCTGTTCTGTTGTCTTAGGACTTTCGAATGGCTCCGACCAAAAAAATTGCTTTTGCATTTCATAATTTCAGAACCGATTCAGTTCCTTCTTCTGGGGAATCAGATGATGGAGATGGCAGCTTGCAACTTTTAAACATCTTTCATTGGGGAATTTGGACGCGATTATGAATTTAAGTGCATTGACTATCAAAAAACATAAGCACTCACGCCTTTCATGTCCTAGTCTTGCGGTGTTCTTTAAGATTCAGTCTAGGAGTGTGCAAAAGATTGCAGAATAGTGTTTTGATAGGTTATGCAAGCCACAGAATATACTCTCTAGTTCGTTTCGTGTCTTTCTTTCATCCTGGTCTTGTCAAGCGCTTTTAGGATAACTTCATCTTGGGCGAGTTGGTGTTTACTGAGTGTATTGAAGTAGCACAAATTTCGTAAAAGAAATGAAACAGAAGGTGGTTCTGTTTCGTTTCTTTTACGAACTTTACACTACTACAATACGCGCCTTTTAGGCTTCAGTCGTGCCGTTCAAACGTCTCCAAACTGGCACGTTAGGCAGCTTCATTTATAATTAGGTTCCTGGTGGTCTTTTTGTCTGTTCTGTGCTAAAGGCTGAAAGCCCTGGAAACTGCTCGTCATGCAGGAATCTGGCCTGCTCGTGCTGTTACTGGGGGTTGTACTGCTCCTTCACTTCCGTGTACTTTACTCTTACTCATTCAGCACTGAGCACGCTGGTGCGAACTCAAGTGTCAGCAAACATTGTTCACGCACTCGAGGAGAAAGCTCTCGGTGGTCTGATAACGAGCAGATAAGAATAGGGCTCGACAAGGAGCATCGCTAGAGTGTTGCTGCTATCCGTGATGCTGAAATTCTGTATTTAAAGCGACGCTGGCCAAAAATAAATGCAAATGCTGGCTGGCGCGATAATGCGATGTCGAAAACTACACGTAGAGACTTTGTTGCGCATGTAATGGATGATTTGCAAGAATCCGCAAGCAGGCTTTCCTGCAACGTGTTTTTTTTTTTTCAACCGAGCACTCTCATTCACAGACTGCTTTTCTCACTTGTTGTGCTTTTGTTGCTCCCAGTTTCAGTGAAAGTGCATCCCCCAAACGATTGGTTCCTTATTCACCATGCGTAAGCTGAGGGTCAGCGATGAGGCGTGACGATCCCATAATAATTTTTGAAATGAATGTTTATGTTGTTTGTGTACCTTCACTGGAATTAGGAGTGGCGAAAGCACAACGAGCGAGAAAAGCAGTCTGTGAACGAGAGTGCTTGGTTGAGATAAAACATTGCAGGAAAGCCATCTCGCAGATTTTTGCAAACCGTCCATTGCCACTTGACTTTTGGAATTGTAAGACCGGAATTTTCAAAAAAGCCATTCATTTATTCCAGATCTAAGTACAGCTAATGACACTTGCAGACAATGAATGCATCATTTTATGTTTCACCTTCTTAGCAAAGAGTCCGAGTGAAATATTGCTTCTGGTATCCATGTGTTGATGCTAACCATCTTGAAAGAACTGCTTGAAAACTGGGTGTCTTTCATTTGCAGAGTATTCGTGTTACCAAGTAATGCCTTATGTGGCCCCATCTACTCAAAAACAGAGGAGTTAAGGGTTTTGAGTTATTATTTCAACGGTGAGCTTAGATGTTTTGTTTTGCCACCTGTGGCCAGCTTTCGAAATCACTTTTCATGCAGTGCAGAAGATGCACATAGCTGTGTGGGTACTGCCATCGATCTGGCACGAGGCTAGCTTGTGTGGTCACTGCCAAGAGCTAGGACAGCTGGTTGAGAACATCCTTCTTTCATGATTTAAAGCTTCATTAGGTTCATTTCTTATGCAGTAGGCAGTGTGCTTAGAGTCTGCTGTGGAAGAAGTTGCTTTGATGAGCACCATCAGGCAGGCAAACCAGAGCATAGTAACCATGACGTAGACTTAGTGACTTGGCTAATAAATGTTAGTTTTTTAGGGCCATCCATTTCCACAATTACATCTTATAAATTTATGCTTATAAACCTTATTTTTTAAATTTGATGAGGCTCTAGCAGGTGATCGAAAAGACACCCTCGACCAGCTGTCATCAACTATGCAAGCTCGAATCTAGTGCTATCGCAATGGCAGGGCCCACAGTGCACCTGTGCATTTTCTCCACTACATTGGAATAATCAAACTCATTGGGCCTGTCTGTTGGACGATACTGTTAGCAGTGTTGCTGAAGGGGTTGAAATTACAAAAGTGAACAAAGGGATAGTTTCACAAGTCAGCCGCAGGCGGTGGGACACAACATAGGTTCAGAGGTTCCCTTGGTAACAAGCCTAGAATGATGGCATTTCATTCTACTGCAGCGAAAGAAGACCTAATAATTAATAGACTAAAGGACTTGAAATAGTGCTGCATTCTTCATTATAGCTCAGTGTTCACTGTCTTTTAAGCCTCAGTTCAGTACACTTTGCATAAACACTCGAACAGAAAAGGTATGAGGTGATGATGACAGCATTGGTCAGACACAGCTTCATGACATTGTAGTTCAGATGAAGAAGAAAGAATGAGAGTTAAGCAAGTCATTTAATGCATAAAGCAGATAATCATTAGTTTATTACAGTAGCATGGTTGTCAAGAAACTAGAAATGTAGTTTTGAGCAGCAGTAAGTTAGTTCAAAGGATGAGATATTTAATTAAGCTTGCCGGCATAGATTGGATTCAGCTGATGCAGGGCTGGGATCATAGGACCTGTCTTGGAGAGGCATTTGTGCTACAGTGGAGTTAAAGATAAGCTGATACTAATGATCAGCCAAGGCTTATGAAAATAGAATAGTGGACGTGATTTTGATATGCTCTATACGTAGCTGTGGTCTTTGGTACATGTTTAGTATTTATAATTGTGCATAGGCTGTCTCGTTAGCTTGAATTAGTTGTCATTTGAAATGTTCTGCTTGAACCTTGTGCAATTACATGCTGGCCCTTTCCTGACACATACACACTGTTTTCTTTGTGCTGTTGTGGTTCATTTTTGGTCACTTTTTTCCTGCTGGTAATTATTTCACAGCATATTGTCTCTGTGCAATGACAGCACTTAAATTGCGCAGTTGAAGGAATTTATATGTCTCCTTTTGTGACATAGCGCACTGATAGGTCAGCATCCATTTTTCTCTGTGTGTGTATAATAAAAAAAAACTTGCACGAGCTCAGTGAACCTAGAGATGATTTCAGTGTTCATTAGGATATCGCTCCAGATTCAGATGACCACCATATGCTAATTGTATAAAAACACTTGAAGAATGAGAAACATTGATAGCTTGGGAGTGAAGTAAAGTTGGAAACGCCTATGTACGCACCTGAACCTTAATTCTGTCCTGTTTAACCAGTCTAATAACACATACCTGACCAATCATGTGACTTCGAATCGCTGTACTCAGTCTAGCTTCGCTCACTAGGATTATGTCTAGCCATATTCAAAAGTTTTGCCAGCCAACACATCTGTGTTTGCAAATATTGGTTTGGGAGTTTAACTATTCTGACCTTTCATTCATGGTAGTCCATGTCTGATGCCAGTGATGTTATGAAATAAGGAAGCAAGGAGTTGTAGCGAACAAAGTAGTTAGCGGAAGGGCCTGTGCAGGCTTCATGTGAAACTCATAAATGTTCATAAAAAATCGTTGAACAGGAAATGAGGGTTCCCCTACAACAGGGATCCCCATTTGGCATACCAGCCTGTCTCAATAGTTCATTCCTACCTTTTCCTTTCTTTCCCTCTTTTTGCACATGCTTTCTCTCCCCCTTCTCCAATTTTGAGGTTGGGAGAGAGTGAGGGAAGTCTATTCTTATAAGTTAAAATGAAGGAACAAGGTCCAAAATAATATAACTAACAGAAATAACCAAGAAGTAATCGCAATAATTAACTCAAAATCGATAAAAACATTTCATAAACATGCAGATCACTCCAATGCCACGCAAGAGGGGGCGCCACTGCCTTGCAGAGGGCACGATTTCTCCTCACACCGGCTACTCTACTGCGCTACATCTGAAGGGGGAAACAAGCTTATGGAAACTCGCTGCAGAGGACATGTATCTTAACTGCCGGTACAAGCAGGAAGTCGATAAAGCTTAGCAAAAAGTAGCGCACATGTCGCACACTGAGTTTGCAAATCTCCCTAACAAGATTCTACTCATGCCGGGGAGACCCTACAGGCTTACCTCAAACATTGGACAGTTTGGTAAACGGAGCAATGGGAACTCCACAAACGGGAATCGCTGGGTGCCCATGCTACGCACTTCCTCAGGTTTCACAATAGTCGAGCTGACATACTTTTTTTTTTTTCCCTTTTCTTACAGGCTTTCTAGTTGTGGATTTCATAAAGTCCACAATGGACGGGAACGCGTACCTGACCAAACTGATGAAAGAGAAGGACGAGTTCAACGGATTTCTCTTCGTCGCCATTGAGGCCAAGCAAGTTTTGCAGTGCTTTCCTCTTTGGTGCTGTGTTGGTTCTGCGTGATGCCCTCCCCGGTATGCTCAGCTGCGTTTTGTTGGTCCTGTGTTCGGTTTCAGGCCTCTTAAGAAGAAGATCTCCATGAGTTACTACAGCAACCTCCAAGAGGGCGAACCGGTGCAGACGGAGCCAGGTGAGGGATCCACGAGTTTTGAGAGCTTGTGCCGGCTGCCTTTACTGGCTCATGTCTCTCAGAAGGTTAAGAAAACTTCTGCAGTGGGCCAGTTGGTTTCAATTTCATTTCATTAATTTTTTATTGACATAAAACAGTTTACAAAAATGGAATTGTAGTCTCTTCATTTGAATTTGTAGCCAGAGGTTAGTTGGTATTTGTTCAAGTCTATAGAAAAGAGCATGCAACATAAGAAAGCAGTGATGATGCAAGCAAAAATATAATGTTTAAGTTTACTTTTCTTTAGGTTCTGACCAGACTTTCTTCTTTCTTTCTCTTTTCAGGTTTCCACGCGTTTGGCAACAGTGTACCCCCACAGTTCTGGGCCAAAGTCAAGTTCGGCAAACAGAAATTTGAGGAGCTCATCAGGCAGAACAACCGGTTCTCTCAAAAGGATCAGCTGCTCAAGAAGATATACGATTTCCTGGACGAATCGACGTCGTGAGCCTTGTCATTCTTTTTTTTCTTTTCAAGCGCAGGCTTCAATCGCATGCTTATTAACGGTCGGAGCGTCAAGTGGCTGTGCTGGAAGTCGGGTGTTTGATTCCACAGTTATTTATGCATTTCTGTTGTGAGCATTGTAGCCATTGTTTTTTTTTAATGTAGAACAAATGGAGTAACATGAATGAAAATGGATTATTTCATGGGAGGCTTAGCCTTGACCTCGTAAGCCTTGCAGCGAGAGTGCACACTTCGCTGTCATTGCCACAATAAGTGTCACATGCTGAAATAATGTTGTCTACATATGAGTTCCATTCAAGACATGTCATAGCCACCTTACAAGGAACTAAAAATGTTGCAGGTGTTTCACTCTTCTGACACCAGAAGGCGAAAGCCTGGCTGCACTCATGTAAGATGAATGAGCCGCAACAACCAAGTACTTACGTTTCGCATTAAATTTACCATTTGAATGCCTGTGAGCACTTCTGTCTATGTCTTTTCCAAAGGTGTGCTGACTTTAGCGGAGTATCAGCTACACGTCTGTAAGGCAATACGCGTACCTATGTAGCTGCACACTTTGTTGATGCTGTGGCTGATGACTGAAGAATTATGGCTGGGGAACCCATTGTAATGGGTGGGAACCTTTACACCACCCACTCGTTATGCAATTCACATGGTGCGATGCCTAGCGCGATTCTACACGTCTGCCATGCAATATTATGTCTGTTAACATGACTCCTTGCCCGACATGAGGCCTATTCATGGTATTTTTCCAAAGCAGTTTGGAGCTCTGGTGTGGCTTTGTGGTAGAACACTGGGCTGCCACACAGAATGTATGGATTTGAATCTGGCTCAAACTTTGTTTGTTAAGGTCACACTTGAGAGGTTGCAGAAGTTTCTGTACCAGATGCCGCATTTTTCCAGGCCAGCGTCCGATGAGGCACTTAAGGCTTTCTCCTTAAAATATTGGAGTGCAGTCAAATCCACAAGGCAGGCAATGTTGGGGGGGTTGCATTTCTGATTCGTGCTTCTGAGAATCCTTATTAAACTTGTGTGACATCCTTACACATTTTCTTTTTCCTGTTTATTCGCTCTTTTGAGTGTATCTGAGATGGGATCTGGGCTAAAAGAAATAAGCTTTCGTTCATTTAATACCCGTGTCACACGGGCATTTGGAAGGCCTTCCAACTGATAGTCTATTAACTCAATGGTCAAGCACGAGCTGCTACATAGGACATTTCGAAGGCCGAGGAGTCCATAGTCTGTTGAGTCAACGGAGTACTCCACAACTCTATCGAAAATTCGATAGCCATTGAGCAACGGAAGCGGAAACAGGGCGAATGTGCCCTTCCATTCACAGTATGCTCGTACTCATGATTAGAAAAACGAGTAGGCTTTAAAGGCAGTTTGTGTGAACATTGCGAATTGCTTAATAAAGTATTTTCGCCACTTGAAATGTGCGAACTGCACATACTCTCAACAACAGCAACGTGCTCGTCTTCATTGTATACTGTCTTGCTGTGTACTATTGCTCGCCAGAGTTTGGCTGCTCAATAGCTGAAAAGTTTAAAGGGGTCATGAAGCACCCCTTGGGCTTGTTGAAAAAACACATCCTGCGGAGAGCTGACACGGCTATGAACTGCTCTGCCAAATATTACAATCGTGCGCGCCGCGTAATGGCCACAAGCGGAGCGCGAAGTTGCCGTTTCCCCAGGCACCCTCTTTTCAAACAGAGGCCGGTTCTCACTCTCGTCGGTGGGTGGGGCGTCTGTCCGTTTACGTCGCGGATCTGTCCGTTTACTTCGCAAGAGATATAGCATGCTTATTGGCCGATAGCCGACGTAAATCGAGAGCGGCGTTCAGGATCAGATGCGCTTCTTGCCGCGGGGTGCCGCCACTTGCCAGCGTCGCACTCCTCAGTACACGGTAGCCGCACTCCCGCAAGCGAATCACAGCGGGAGAGTGATCGCGTTTCATGACGCGCACTGACGTAACTTCTTTCCCCCATGCCATCCCTCCCTGTCTAGCTTCCAGTGCGCTCGTCGGCACGAGAAAAGAGAAAAAGCGCTGGGAGCGTGCGCCAAACCCCCGTAACTCCGCTGAATCTTGACGGATTTGAGAAATTTTTGCGGCCATCGATTCGCGAGGCAGTACACTCCGATACTGAGGTCATTAGATCATTACTTGGAAAAGTGGTTCATGACCCCTTTAATATGCATTCATAACCACAAATAAGCAATTTATTGAAATGTTTAAACAAAAACAACACATAGTATTTATGCTTTTAAGTGGATTTGTATTATTTAAGCTTAGGTGATGATGTAACTACCAAAAGAAAGATCCGCAGCGGCACACAGTTTTGCAAGAAATGCCTGAACCACTCAATAGCCATTCAAAGCTGCCATGTAGCAGCACGACAACTCCATCTAGTTGATTGAGCTGTAGCATTTTGATGGCCATCTACTGGATGGCCTTTCAGAAGTGCCCATGTGACAGAGGTATAACACTTCATATTTTTCAGTTGAATGGCATAGTATTTTAGGCATTTCTGTTTCAAGTTAGTGTGTTGAGCTGTCAAGTTCACATGTCGAGGCTTTGTTACCTGTTGAAAAGTTGCGTCGGTTTATTTCATTTTCTAGCTACCCGGTGGATGATGCCATGAGAAAACAGTCACAAGAGCCCGAGTCAACCCTGCGGCTGATGAACCAGATGAAGTACATCTTGCCTAACTACAACTACGGCACAAGGTACCACTCCTTAATTAACAAACAATTCTGTCATGGCATTATGGATTATGCCTACAGGAATGATGCTAGCGCGACATTAAGCATTCATGATAATAACCTGATAAATACTCTCGCAAACTTTGAGGGTCGAATTTTTTCACGAAATGCAGTCCAAAAATGTGTAATTTTTCTATAGCTGAAATAAATTCTTCAGACAATTCTATTTAAGAAAAACATTGTCTGAAATTTTTGTTCGTGACTGTAAAGTGACAAAAAATCATTTTTGTTGTTACATACACATGGTTTATTCGTAGTAACATCAAGCAAAATCGTAAAAAAGATACTTATATGATTTTTTATAAATAAAAATTATGCATTGTATTAAACATAGCTCAGAGACATACAAAAATAAGCGCACCAGAGTACTTTTCCGGTGAAAAATGTTCGTGCTCCACAAAACAGGAAACGCAACCACGGCGGCGGCGTTTGTGTAATTCAGTGCCGCACGGAAACAGATGTACACTCATACCTCGATATAGCGAACACGGATATAACGAATTTACGGTTATAACGAAGTAAATGAAGAATAGTCTTGTCATAGATTGCTAAAAATAGACGTTTATAACGAATTTTCGGATATAACGAAGTTATTTTCGTGTCAGATGTGAGTTTGTTCAAATGAGGTTTGAAGTGTAATCGCACCCTGGGGAGCAATAAATAAGAGAGTAAGAAGCGGTCACCCTTTGAAAAATTAGAAACCAAACAGCCATCAGCATTGCATGCGCGAGAAGCAATAACCACCCGAAGGACGAAACCGAAACCAGCCACACCGCGTACGTGCGTTCTGATGCGCAAGTGAAGGTTGCCGCGCCACTTTGGAAAGCAAAAAAAAAAAGAAAAACCAACAAAGAGACATCGGCGCATGAAAAAAATTCCACGTGTTCCCGAAGAGTGGTAGCACATGCCAAGGAATAGAAATGATCGAAAAAGGCGTGTATTTTAAAACCAGCCGCACCGCGAACGCGTTTGGATGGGCAAGCGATAGCCGGCACACTGCTTTGGGAAACAAAAAAAAAAAAAACAGAGAGACATCGGTGCATGAAAAAGATCTCACGTATTCCGAAATGTGGCAGCACATGCCAACCAAGAGAAATGATCAAAAAAGGCACGCGTTTTAAACCAGCTGCACCACGAACGCACTCGGATGGGCAAGCGATAGCTGGTGCACCGCTTTGAGAAGCAAACAACAAAAGAAAACAACGGAGAGACATCGGTGCATGAAAAAAAATTCCACGTATTCCGAAATCTGGCAGCGCATGCCAAGCAAGAGAAATGATCAAAAAAGGCACGCGTTTTAAACCAGCTGCACCACGAACGCGCTCAGATGGGCAAGCGATAGCTGGTGCGCTGCTTTGGGAAGCAAACAAAAAAAAAACAACGGAGAGACATCGGCGCATAAAAAATTCCACGTATTCCCGAAGCGTGGCAGCACGTGCCAAGCAAGAGAAATGATCAAAAAAGGCGCGCGTTTTAAACCAGCTGCACCACGAACGCGCTCGGATGGGCAAGCGATAGCTGGTGCGCTGCTTTGGGAAGCAAACAAAAAAAAACACCGGAGAGACATCGGCGCATAAAAAAAATTCCACGTATTCCCGAAGTGTGGCAGCACATGCCAAGCAAGAGAAATGATCAAAAAAGGTGCGCATTTTAAACATACAGGCAGTGCCGTACATTTACGGCGAAAACCCTCAAAGGGTTAAGTTTGCCATGGAAACTGTAAAACCTGCACAGCATGAGAAAACTTTGGGCAGTTATCACATTCGCTACAATTAAGTTTGAAGTATTGTAGGGGTTAAAAGCCACTTTTAGTATCTAAGTGATCCAAAGACAAGTTTTATTTTTCAAGCTTATCATTTATGTGCAATAGTTGCATCACATAAGGGTGCGTAGAATGTAAAATCAAAGACTGCGACAGGATTTGATGAAGCTCATGATTTGCATACTTGTTGCTTGTGTGGTAGGCATCACTACAAGGCACACCGTTCGCATTCGTGTCCAGATGCACCTACGGAATTGAAGATTTAGCTGTGCATCATGTCATTCATCGCAAAAATTAAGGGTCCTCCTTTGATGCTGCCAAATGTGATGTGTTTATTTCACGGAAAGCTTCACAGAGCAGAACCTGCCTACCATCAATGAGCGAGTGACACATTTGTGTGACAAACAGCACATTTGAGTGCTGTAGTTGTGACTGAAATGTACATCGCACAATGGGAGCATGAAAACATGCAAAAAACTACAAATTTAATGTTAGCTTAAATCTACAATTAGTTGTTGCAATATATAACTTGTTATAGATATTCCATAGTAAGCATCACTAGTAAAGAACAATTGCACTGCAAGAAAGTGGGAAGTGAGACTTCTGTGACCACTTACGTAGTTTCTACAGCATTTTTCGCGAAGTGTGAAATGCTGTAATTGTATATGTTGCATCAGAGCTGTGTAGTGAGCATGTGGCTCTCTAATGTCTCTTTATTTATGAATCTCTAAACAGATTAAAGAGTATAACAAATTGTGCCATTTATCATGGTCATTTGAATGCAGCACTTTTTGTGTTTTCTCTGGCATAATAAATAAATGCAGCGGAATGCATTGCTACACAACTTACTGGAATATACAAGCACGTTATCCTTATGTAAATGACGTGGCACCCACATTGGGTCTTCTCTATTCTGTATGCTCAAACTGTTTTCTTGCTTCTAAAGAAAAACTACCAAGAAACTTATATCAGCACAAAAGGTTCCACAGTTTTTTATGGATTGGGTCTTCAGCTTTACTAGTGCATCATTTTTTTAAATCCGCCTGTGGGTCAGCTGTAGCTTAATTTTAAAAAGTGTTTGGGTTTCAGAAAATGTGAGTGCAAAGTTTATCACGTCAAAAAAGTCAGGTGGGAATAAAGGATGATTGAGATGACTGAAAAAGTAGCATTAGTAAAATTTTAATGACGTTGAAAAGTGTAGATTACAGTGAAAATGCAGTTTCCACAGATACGCACAGAGAAGAGCTGAATTTTTTGTTACGTTAAAGAAATTTTGTTGCTAGAGTAGTTGCATCTTGCCAACAAGGTATGGCACTGTAGCTCTCCACCCATTTAGATTGTCATAGGCACAAATCCTCATCAGCTAGGCACAAATGTAGCCACTTTTGATAACCACGTATATAAATATTTTAAAATTTTAAAGCATTATATGGCTCATGAAGCAAAACACCTAGCATTTGTCCTGTGAATGTTGGTGTTACCACCTGACTGCAGGAAAAGTTGCTTGACCAGGTGATGATGATGTCGTCACAGGTGATGTGAAGTGATAAAGCCACGTGTCACGGTCGTCTATATAGTCATCGCACCCAGACACGCAGTGCTTCCATATTCAATGCATTTAAGGAGCGTTAAGTGCCACTGCAAGTTTTTACTTTTGCACTTTCTCTGTTAGCTGTGCGTTTACACTGTGTGAGTACGTTGTTGGTAACATTTGGGAAAGTGTTGATGAACGTGCAGTTTGCACACATTTATTTTGCCTTTTATTTGTTCAGGACACACACCGTTCTCTTTGTGAACGGTGCGGGCAAGGCCGAGTTTATCGAGAAGACTATGAAGGAGCCCATCGACATAACATCCAAGATTGTGTGGGAGACAAAGACCTTCACCTTTGACATTGCATGACTTGTGGATATTTTTAGTTCTTAGACACAAAATCTGGTCACCATTTTTTCTTTTTCTCTTGGATGTGTTGCAGCGTACGTAGTCATTCGTATCGTGTTTCACTCCTTTTTACGGTGAAATTGCAGACTCCCTTTTTTTAGATATTACCGAATACTCCGGGAAGAGATGCTATACGTGAAGCTTGGAGCCTGGGTTTATATGGATCCTTGCTGTTATGCTGGTGATTAAAGATTTTATAAATGTGTATTGTTGAACCAGAAGTGGTTGCACCTTTTTTCTTTTCTATCTTTGCGTCGGGATAGTGCAAAAGTAAGGCACTGCAAATGGGAGGAAGTGAAGAAAAAAATAAGCGGTCACTTTAGCAAACTCTAAGGAAAAAAAATATATTTCGCTTGTATAAGTGAATATCATCTTGGAATAGCAAACGGGGCTCTTGCGTTGAAAAGACTCACTAAGCCAGGAAATGTGGGTGGTGGCACCATCTCAATATTCCCATGCCAGCTTGCTGTGGCGTGATAGATTTGCTGCTAAGCCTGCACAAGTAACATTATCGGTGAAAATTAATGGCATTGTGTTGTAATTGAGTTGGATTTTTTGTGATTTTTGTTTATATCACTTTGCCCAAAATATGAAAAAAAAAAGTCTGAATCTATAGCGTCACACCGATGTAATAACATTGAAGTTTCAGCACATATTCATAAAATGGGAACTTTGTTCTTTGTTTTTTTCTTCTAATAATGAACATGCTGTCATGGAACAGCTCACGTCCGCATCACAATATGACCTGCAAATTAACCACGATAGAGCTCTGAAAGAATTTGCCAGTTCACATCGGTTTGTGGTTTCACGTTATTGTCCAGCATGACATCAGCCACGAGTACAGTTGTCAAGCAATATCACTTGCAATATCACTGCAACAGAATAGTGGAGCTATGCATAGGTCACTGATACGACAAAACATGGCACACCTCATGATGACAGGTGGCGCCATTGTTCCATTGTAGGGAAACCTGCATCATTTGAGCCATGTTGCTGAAGTCGGCACACACTTGCCATTTCCTCCGATTAGCGTTTTTTGTTTTTTTTTTTCCCCAGGCAGCATGGCTTAGCGTACATGCTCCCCTAACTTGTTCATTACACTTCAGTTAGTCGAACCAGTTTTACTGCAGAAGTGGTTATTGTTGCACTCTCCATCAAAGTTAGATGTCACGAAGACCGAGTCATTGAACAAGATGGCTCAACATGGACAGTACTCATGCATCGCTTTGTCATACAGGTACAGCCATGTCTATGAACGGTGCTGAACAGTGTCAGGTTTAAATGCACAGATATACTCAATAAAGTGGACGGGAGGACAACCGCTGCCGTAGCTCGATTGGTAGAGTGTTTGATGCGTTATCCGAAGGTTGCAGGTCCGGTGCCTGCTGGCGGCAAGTTCCCTTTTCTTCCACTTTGATTTCTTCACATTTATATCATAACTACTGCAAATAACGTCTCCTATGCTTTCCTTAGCTTGATTGTCTGTTGGTTCTCATTAAGGCGAAGCCATTAGTACTGCACCTGAAGATGTCCCGATTTACGGCTGTGCTCTTTACTGGCTTATGTGATGAAACAATGTTAACTAACTATCTTCTTTGCAACAGTTTTGCACTGTTAAGCGTGCCATACCTGTTACAAACCAAGGGGATTTGGTTGGCACACTGCCTCGTTTTATAAAGTACTGTTTTCTTTTTCTCTCTTTTCCCATTTTCATACTTTGACTTCCTTCTCTTAAGGCAGTTACTAGGGACACTAAAGGCAAATATTAAGTCGACGTTGATTGTTGAAATAGCGGTCCAGAAACCTCGTAGTGCTGCTTTTGTGCCAAGGAAGTGCTTATTTTGAAATAAAATCACGTTTTTAGTGGTCCGCATCGCGTTAGCGCGCTTCAAATCTCCCGCCTGAAAATACGACTTCCATACGTCACTGCTGCCGTGCCCAACGTTGCACGCTTTTACTGCGCGGCCGCCGACACTAGTAGCAGCCGAGCGGAAGTAGCGGGAATACAGTAGCAACAACGGCGCTGCGGCAAAGACTTGCTCGGATGGGCACATTCAAAGCCTTCACCAAGTTGCGGTTGGTCTCGTAATCCTCAGTACGAAAGTGCAGCGAGCACACACGCAGAGGTTTTGACTGTTTAGCACACTGGCGCTATGGCATGGCACTAAGCCACTTCGAGCGTAAGGGTTCATTCCGCGGCACCCAGTGAAAAGACACACCGGTTTCCTTGCTGCAGCACTGGCGTTGTGCACCATTCGGGCATCCGGCAATATCACGCATGCGGCATTTTGTCGAACTTTCTGTCAGAGCGACTTTCACGAGCGCGCAAAACACGCACGGGCAGTACGCGATCACCGAAACTACCACTGAGACGGGCGAGGCGCAGTTCGGCGAAAACGGAACCTTTGAACCACGCGCGCCGTTCCCCATGGCAACGCCACGGAGGTTTTGTTTTCCATGAATCAAGCGGAAACGAACAAACAGCATTTTATTTCGTCTTTTGATGCTCGGAATGTTCTTTTTTACTGCTGCTAGTTTGATTACTAGTGATTTATTGTAGGCCGACTTCCATACGTCATCGGGATCACTTCGAAAATGTCCCACTCGTGGCGCTCATCATGTGATACATTTAGCTTAATTTCACGGTAAGTAGGGCGCTGCTGTTGATAATATTGCCGTTTTAGAAGTTGCCATACATTGGGCTTTCACTCTGACATAAATTGTTATGTGCCTTTAGTGTCCCTTTAAGCAAAGCAGTTGCATTGTTCGCAGCCAGTTGAGAACTACAGCAGAAATCGGGGTGTCATAAGGTCAAGGAAAACCTGGAGTTAACAGGCAATTAGCCAAGTTGTGGCAAATTCTAAAAGAAGAAATAATCAAGACAATTTCCACCTCATTTGCTTTGTACCAAGGAAGTTGGTATTTTTATATGGTTATGGTGAAACTAAATGTGTGCTAAGATAAATTAGTTTTCAACGGAACGTGTGCATGACAAATAGAGGCTTTTCTAGCCATGCTGTGTGGTTGAAATGTGGTGAAGCACACGATTCAGTCGTATCTGATAACCTGTTTCATTGACATTGTACCATTGACATGTTACTCGTAGTATACACTAGTTGGAAGTTATAGGCTCTGTTGTTACTTGGGCAGCTATATTTGACTTCGATTGTCATAAATCTGAAATTTGTGTTTCGACGACATCAAATTCAGAATATGTTGCGAATATATTTATAACTTATTTACAGTGTAGGATGGTCCAGCAGTCAAGATGGCGGTTGTTACTTCCAGCACACCGACACGTCGTCTGCCTCTTCTTCGCACACCTCACCATAGTCATAGCTGCAACCCCGCTACATCGACCTCCGGCGGCGAAAGCGCCGACTCGGCGCCTGTTAGCAGGTGATGGGCGAAAGGTACGGCTTCAGGCGAGCGACGTGGACGACGTTTGAAGATGTAGAGGGCGCCGTAGGGTCCAGAGGGCGATGTCATAGGTAACCTCAGTCACCTGGCGTAGCACACGGTAGGGCCGGAGTATTTGGGCAGAAGTTTTTCGGCCAGGCCAACATGCCGAGACGGAGACCACAGGAGAACGAGGTCACCCGGACTGAAGCGAACGTTCCGGTGGCAACTGTCGTATCTATGTTTCTGGCTGAGTTGAGAGTCCGAAAGGCGTCGATGGGCGATCTGACGGGCCTTTTCGGCTGTGCTGATAGCGTGGCGAGCATATTCGGTGGAGATGTGGTCAGGGATGGGTACGAGCGTGTCGAACGGCAAGGTCGGTTCTCTTCCATACAAATGTAAGAGGGAGAATATCCAGCAGTGTCGTGGCGCGAGCTATTGTAAGCGAAAGTGACAAAGGGTAGAGCAATGTCCCAGTCGCGATGATCAGTCGAGACATACATGGCGAGCATGTCAGTGATCGTGCGATTCAAACGTTCTGTGAGTCCGTTCGTTTGGGGATGATAGGCCGTTGTAAGCTTGTGCTTGGTTGCACAAGAGCGAAGTAGGTCCTCGATTACCTTGGATAAAAAGTAGCGGCCTCGGTCCGTGATGAGTTGACGAGGAGCGCCGTGATGTAAGATGACGTCTTGTATCAAAAAGTCGGCGACGTCTGTAGCGCAGCTGCTCGGGAGAGGTCTCGTAATGGCAAAACGGGTAGAATAATCCGTAGCGACGGCGACCCATCTGTTACCGTTGTGAGAAAGTGGGAAAGGTCCCAGAAGGTCGAGGCCGACACGAAAAAAAGGCTCAGCAGGTATGTCTATGGGTTGAAGGAGCCCGGCGGGGTGTACAGCTGGCCTTTTCCGGCGTTGGCACGACTCGCAAGAAGCGACATAACGATGTACGGAACGGTAGAGGCCGGGCCAGAAAAAGCGTCGGCGGACACGGTCGTACGTTCTGGCAACACCAAGGTGGCCGGCCGTTGGTACATCATGTAGTTGCTGAAGTACGGTCGAGCGGAGATGAGTGGGTACTACAACTAGTAGTTCCTGTCCCACTGGGCGCATGTTCCGGCGGTATAAGATACCGTCTATGATGACGAACATGCGAAGCGAACTGTCCGTCGAGTCAGTATTCAGGCGGGTGATTAGATCTCGTAGGGACGCATCACGCTGTTGCTCGTCACCGATGTTGCCGAAAGCAGAGCGAGGAGATACAGATGGACGTGTCATCCGTTACGTGGTCTGGATCGTCAACGGGTACCGAGAAAGGCAGTCGGCGTCTTGATGGAGACGGCCGGACTTGTAGACCACTGTGTACGTGAATTCCTGGAGGCGCAGAGCCCAACGAGCTAGGCGCCCTGTGGATCTTTGAGTGCTGAAAGCCAGCATAGAGCGTGAAGTGAATGGAGATGATTTTCTAAGGGCTCGTTTATCTTTGTTAGACACATATTAATGAGAACTAACAGACAATAACGCCAAGAAGTATAGGGGGTGTATCTGTATATTTAGAACATAAATGTGAAGAAAGTAAAGTGGACGAAAAGATGACTTGCCGCCGGCAGGGACCGAACCTGCGACCTTCGAATAACGCGTCCGATGCTCTACCACTGAGCTACGGCGGCGGTCATCCTCCCGTCCCTTTTTGGGGTATATATGTTGATTTAAACGTAGGAGTGTTAGTCAGCGCCAATCGCAGCCATGGCGGCGAGTGTAGAACACTCAGTTTTTGCCTGGTGGCGTCACGTAGCACTTGATCTTTTTACGAGCTGGCAGCTGACCAATATCCTCGCATACTAACCTCAAGGGCAGCAAGTCTGCCAGATCGAGACCCTTGCTATGAATGAAGGAAGGGAGATGATTTTCTAAGGGCTCGTTTATCTTTGTTAGACACAATATTTAATGAGAACTGACAGACAATAACGCCAAGGAAAGTATAGGGGGTGTTATCTGTAGTATTTAGAACATAAATGTGAAGAAAGTAAGTGGACGAAAAAGATGACTTGCCGCCGGCAGGGACGTTATTGTCTGTTAGTTCTCATTAGCATAGAGCGTGGTGGTCTGTGGTAACGGTGAAAGGTCGACCATATAAATAAGGGCGGATTTACCAACTGCCCATACAAGCGCCAGGCACTCGCGCTCAGTAATAGAGTAATTGCGTTCGGCAGGGGAGAGGAGCCGGCTGGCATACGCAAGTACTCTATCATGACCGGATTGACGCTGGGCTAACACAGCGCCAATGCCGTAACCACTAGCGTCTGTGCGGACCTCGGTTTGAGCAGACGGGTCGAAGTGGGCGAGGATCGGCGGTGTGGTGAGCAGCGTAATGAGGCGGGAAAAAGCACTGGCTTGGTCAGGACCCCACCAAAATGGCACATCTTTCTTGAGAAGATCAGTGAGGGGGCGGGCAATATCTGCGAAGTTTCTGACGAATCGTCGGAAATATGAGCATAGGCCCACAAAACTTCGAACGTCCTTTGGCACAAGTTGGTACGGGAAAATCGAGGACAGCGCGAACTTTGTCGGGATCGGGTCGGATGCCAGATGAGTCAACGAGATGCCCGAGAATAGCAACTTGGCGATGGCCAAAGTGGCATTTCGATGAATTAAGTTGTAGCCCAGCCGCACGAAACACTGAAGAATGGACGAAAGTCGGTCGAGGTGAGACTCAAAGGTGGGGGCAAATACAATGACGTCGTCCAGGTAACACAGGCAGATAGACCATTTAAAGCTGCGCAAAAGCGTGTCCATCATCCGCTCGAACGTGGCCGGCGCATTGCACAAGCCGAACGGCATGACTCTGAATTGGTAGAGACCGTCAGGCGTTACAAAGGCAGTCTTCTCACGGTCGAGGTCGTCTACGGCGATTTGCCAGTAACCAGAGCGTAGGTCTATCGAAGAAAAATAGGTCGCACCATGAAGGCAGTCCAGGGCATCATCGATACGAGGAAGCGGGTAGACATCCTTTTTGGTGATCTTGTTTAAATGCCGATAATCCACGCAGAACGCCAGGTGTTGTCTTTCTTTTTAACTAAGACTACAGGGGAAGCCCACGGACTCGAAGAAGGCTCAATAATGCCTTTTGTGAGCATCTTGTCGACCTCCTGTTGAATAACTTGGCGTTTCTGATGGTGAAACTCGGTAAGGAAGCCTGTGAATTGGAGCTGCATCACCGGTATCTATGCGGTGCTTGACTTGCGAGGTTTGACCTAAGGGCCTACCGTCGAAGTCAAATATGTCAGAGTAGATCATAAGGAGATCAGTGAGGTCTTTAACATGAGAGGGCAAAAGTTTCTGAGGCAATCATCTTGGTGATGTTGTTGTGCAGTGTAGAAGAGGTGACTGCGTCGACTCTATGCGGGTTCGGAGAGACGACAACGGGCAGTTCAGGTGACACCGATGAGATCTGGCACTCGTGCGACGGTGACAGAGTAGCAAGAGCAATGCCTTGTGGTAGGACTTGAGGGCTGAATCCGAAGTTCAGAAGAGGAAGGCACGTCTTGTTCGCTGTAACAGTTACAACTGTGTACGGAGAGGAGACGCTGCGGGCCAGTAGAACACTGGGAGAAGGAGAAACCACGTAATCACCATCCGGTACATTGGGATAGGGTTCAACAGCGACGCAAGTTAGGGCTTGTGGTGGCAGACGAATAGCCTCAGCACACGAAAGTTTGGTCTGAACCACCTCCGACACGTCGTCTGCCTCTTCTTCGCACACCTCACCATAGTCATAGCTGCAACCCCGCTACAATATAAAGCAGAAGTTCTCGATCTATAGTATTTTCACGCACATACAACCCCTCTGTGTTCTTCAGTCGGCTATCCACTGTAGAAACCGCTTTTGTTTTCCTTCTCCCGAAACCTACACTATGTAATTAACCCTAGGGAAATTTTTATAAAAAGACTCAAAGGGAGGGTGGCGGGCTTTAAAATTGTTGGAAGATTGCAAGTGCCGACGTAGTAAGCTTTCCGAGTACTGCTGCCGTCAGCATTTCAATTTCCTAAGAAATAGGTTTAGGTTATCGATACATTTCCATCACCCAAGTGAGGTCTGTCCCACGAAGTTTATTTGAATCGGTGTTCTGACGAGAATCGGAGCCTTCAGAGTGGCAGAGTCGATGGCTCGCCGTGTTGTTTCGAAAGCGCGAACATGTGGCAGCACACACTGTCCTCTTCTCTCTGGCATGCTCTCGCGCTCACAAAGGCAACGTAATTTGTAAAGTTGGCTTTGCCTTCGATTGATTCAGTGTGCGGCAAAGACGCCTTATCAGTGCAAGGTAAAACGAACTTGTAGGAGTGTTTTCCCTAAAACCATATTGTATGCGGAGAAAAAATAGACACTGCACCACAAATAATGCGCAACTCTCTTGGGCGTGATAAAAAGCGGCATACTCTTGATGAAAAAGTAAATAGAGGGAGGGGGTTTTATCTGGTCTTACTGATCGAGCGATGTCCGCTGTTAGAATGATCTGTATATTAATATTTATTTAGTAAGGCGAAAGCCTTAGATGCTAAAACGCGAAAAGTTATACCGTCGGCGTCCACTGCGTCAACACGACTGATGCAAAAATTATGTTTTGACGTCACAGGACGCCAAAATTTATGTCGCATACCGTGACGTCACATGATGACGTCGTCGCTTCATCAAAAGTGGGCCGATCCCGAAGGGCACTGCAAAACCATTTTTGGTGCAGAATGCTTTCGGGGGCAGGGGACGGGCAGGGATCAGTACAATTGATTGAGAAGAAAACGCACAAGATGGCTTTCACCTTCGATGCGTCTTGGGCAAATTCATAATACGGAACCGTGTGACTTTTTACTCGGCCAGATTTTTGTTTCTGGCTTTTATGCTTTAATTGGTAGATTTGTGTCTGATAATTCTGCAAATTGATCGTAAATGCTCTGATGTATCGCGTAATTATCGCCAGCGTCGTTTATTATGAACAATTTTTGCGTTGATCACTTCAAAACGCCCGCCTAATATCAACTAGCGACCCACCGCGGTGGAGCCATGAGATCACGTGCGCTCAAGGTTTGGTGACGTTGAGAGCGCGCTGTTTGAATTGGGGTCCCGCGTGCGGGAAAGAACGAGACGATGTGGGTGCTGCGGTGCCATTAGGGTGAGAGGCACCAGGCACGTTCTTCAAAACGGCATGCGACATGCCTGCGTTCCAAGCAGAGCGCCCCCTCAGAAGGAAAAAAAAAAGGCAGTCAGAACCAGCTTGAGAGCAGCCCGACAACAGACCGAGGGGGGCGAAGAACAGTAGCCTCGCTTTACTCGTGGAATGTCACGGGGTCCCCAACCTACGTCATACTAGTGGCGATGTCGCAAGGTGCTGCCAATTCATATGAGCAGTCAGGCTTACTTTAGCACCAAATTAAAATGTCTTAAGGGCAGCGTTCGCGGCTAATAATTGGTCAGAATTGCCCACGTATGCAGGACAATCAAACACAAACATCTCGAGTTTGTAATTTTGGTGTCAGTGGTTCTTTGGATCATCAGTCGTTGTGACATGACTTTTCTGACTGGTGGTCACCTTAGAGCGCGTCTCCGTAATTTGTAAGCTACGAAATAAGGGGAATTGTTCGAGGGGCTCGTTTCTTTGTTAGACACAACTAACGAAACAAACAGACATTAAAGCCGAGGGAACCATAATTATAATTGTTGGGGTTTTACGTTCCAAAACCCCGATATGATTATTAGGGACGCAGTAGTGGAGGGCTCCGGAAATTCTGACCATCTGGTGTTCTTTAACGTGCGCTTAAGTCTAAGTGCACGAACCTCTAGCATTTCCCTTCCATCGAAATGCGGCCACCGCGACCATCGGGTCTGCAGTGGAGCACCATAACCACTAGACCACCGTGGCGGGTCCAAGGGAAGCATAGGGGACATTCTTTCTTTCTTTAACAGCGGAAGTGTTTAAAAGACTAGCATAGGTACGTGACGGGTGAACAGCAATAATCACCATCATGAAACGGCACGCGCTCTCTTCATCCTCTTCGTCATCATCTGCTTCGCTCCCATTACACGTGCTCCGATTTGTCCGGCATGGCCTGCAGTAACTCTGATGGGTGAGAGAACGAGTACAGAGAGAGATAAATAAAGAAAGAGAAATTCTTGGCGAAAGGATTTCTTGAGGAGGGATTCGAGCCCGCGTACCCGTGATCTGAAGGCGAGCATCGTAACCGCTCGGCTATCCAGGCACGCTAGCAGAACACAGCTTTGTATATTAAAGCTTACCAAGAGGGTGGGAAAGGGAAGTGAGGGTTAGGAGGAGGGGAGAGAGTGAAGCTTAGCATAGGAAGGGAGAAATTGAAAGAAAGGGAAGAAAAACAGAATGAGAAAGACAGAAAGAGAAAACCGAATAGAGAGAAATACACAGACAGAAAGAGATAGAAAGGAGGAGGAAGCGAGAAATAGAAAGAAAGGGAAGAAAGTGAAAGGAAGATAGAAGGAGCGAGAAACGGCAAGAAACGTATAGAAGGAGTGAGAAACGGCAAGAAATGTATATAAAGAGAAAGAAAGAAATAGAAATAACCAGAGACTAGAAGGACACAGGAAAATAGAGAGGATAGAAAAATAAGGAAAGAGATGAAGAAAGAGAGAGAGAAACATAAAGAGAAACAAAGAAGGCCGCCCAGCTCCACACCTCGTTCAGCTTGGCACCATTAGTGCGAAGGTGCTTTAATTTGTCTTTTTATTAAACTGTAATGTAATGATTTTGACCTAAATTGAAAGGAATTAAAGTGTATCACCCTTACCATCGCAAGGACCCATCGGTGGGGTCCTTGCGACAGTAAGGGTGATACACACACACACACTCACACACACACACACACACACACACACACACACACACACACACACACACACACACACACACACACACACACACACACACACACACACACACACACACACACACACACACACACACACATGTACCTTCGCTGTGGATATTTCGTCTTTCACACAAACCATACGGGACTGCCTCAGAGTTGTAGGGCCTCTGCACTACATCTGACGTCTCTCTTCTGCTCAAGGTGCTGGGCAAGACTAGGTAGGTAAGGAATACCTCCAAGCAAAATGTATATAGGCTGGGATGTGTCGCAATAAAATTTCTCTCTGCCGCGGCTGGGGCTGAGTGAAGACCGGATGGTTAGCTAGCTGCAGGGTGATACTGACCACTACAGACTGGGGAGGGTTGCTTCCCCGTCGCACATCAATCAATAAGCTGCAGGAATGGCACAGCGCCTCCTCTACACCAATACGTATCCAATCCCGGGACAATCATCCAATACAATATTCGGCCAAATGTAAATTTTGTCAAGAAAGGGCGGACCTACATCACATTATTCGGGCCTGCCCATAGGCGCCCCGACAGGGCCGAAAAATTCAGGATGGGGAGCAGTGGGAGACCGTGCTGCTCATCAAGACCCCTGATGACGAACCCAATCCTCAATTGTATACATTCTCGTTGGTCCACGGTGGTGCTGCCACCTCTCATTGCCTAAAAATGGCGCCATCAGAATGAGGAAATATGGCGGAATTCGCCGATGCACAGAATAGCACCTCGGGACGACAATTCGGAGAGAGCGAGCTAGTGGCGACGAATTGAAATTTATTCCACTGCGTGCCGAAAGTCCTTCCTGCAGGAAATGCGTATGAATGCGGAAAGCAGTCAAATTAATTAAAAGCATACCATTTGCTGCTAAATGCGCACGCGCTTCGCTGCCCTTCGCTGTTCTGTCATGTTTTGACAGACAGGCGTGCGTAACAGGGCAAGTAACTGGAGGCCAGTGTAGAATGCACGTGAATGCAGATAACCCCAGCGCTATTTCGTCGGCATAGAAATTACGCAGCTGTGCCGTTTGTTAACACTTCTGAGCGCATTTATAACTCTGTGGGTGCAAGGCCAGTAAATGTAACGTTTTCACTGCCTTGGAGTTTGTCACACAGGCGTAATTGTCGTGCGCGAGATGTGCACCAGATGCATTTGATCCTGCACTGTCGCATGGGTATCCAGTATGCTCCAAAAAGGAATGCTGGTACTTCTACATGAACCTTAGCAGTTCAAGGTGCCGTTGTAGTCGCATTGTCACATCTTCCTCAGCGTGAGACTCGAGCTCCTTTGCAGTATTCGACCGTATAAGTCCTGCAGTCGCTCGAGTAGCGCTTCGTACTGCTGAGAGCCCTTCAAGACGCCGGTCAGAGGGCTCGGGTTCAAACCGAGCTGGGAGCTGGCTGCAGTTTTGTACTTGGAATATTGCTCGACGAAGTGTTTCATCACAGCCTGCTGCAGGACTTTCGGGTACGACGAGTTTCCCAGGAGGCAGTCCTCGAGCACGTCGCAAATAGCGACCCTGAGGGTCTGGAAGCGCAAGCTGGCGTTGTAGCCGGTCGTCTTTTCGAGCCAGGTTCCAAACTCGCGTCCCAGTCCAGGCTCGTTGGCCAAAGGCTGCTCGATGAGCAACGACTGGATCGAAACGAGCACCGTCTCGAGGGTCATGTCCGGAGTCCAGGAGGGTCCAGGAAACGTGCCCAGGATGCTGAGCGAGACGAGCCCGCTGCTGTACAGGTTCGGGCTGAAGCGCACCCTTCCGGCATCCGTCGTCATGAAGCGTACCAGCGGCGGCCTGGCCGGGTAGTCGGGGAGGCACTTGAGCACGAAATGGAAGAAGCCTCCTTCGTACGGCGTGTTGTCGGGACCCACGATGACGGCGTGGACGTTGGTGATGTTGTTCTCTTCGGGCTCGACGAACACCCCAGGCGCCGGGTCGTCGAAGATGTTCACGAGGTCACGGTTGAGTCTCAGCAGGCACTGCACCGACGGCTGCTCGTGCTGGCATAACGCGGGCTCCAAACCGTACACGGTTGCACGTCGCCGCGATTCGTCGCTAGTAGAAGGAGAGGCAATGGCGGCTGCGGCTGCGAGCGGACGACGCTGCATTCCGTTGACCGTTTGTGCTGAGGGCAGCGAACTGATCGTGCTCGTGATGATGGCAATGATGTTGGTGCTGGTGATTATATTCATTTTGTGGCACATACCCACAACGGGTGACGGATAGGCCAGGAAGCGGATGGTACATTTAAAATAAATGATTACTAAATCAATAAAGAGAAGGACACGAAACATTTAAAGGAAAAGAATCAGATAAATCGCCTAGGAATTCTTAAATAAAACTTTTAAAGAAAACGCAACTTCTTCCTCTTTTTATTAGCAAGAGAAGGAAATGGACGTTGGCTGAGATTCAAGGTCAAATGCATGCACAAAGTTGTTTTCTGGGTTTGTACCGGGGGCAGTAGAGCTATCGGTCTAAATGTATTCTCGAATTTCTCTGCGAACGTTAGTCATGTTACAGCAAACGTTAAAATATTTTCTCTTTCTGGGCTTTTTCTTTGGGCTTATTCCGTAGGAACGTCTACACGGCCACTTGCGAAGCCGTGTACAGTACTAGGCGAATAATACCCTGATTGCTCTGATTCGATAATTCGGTCGATAATCATACCGACGGTCACTTATTCGACATTATTTTAATACCACAAAATCTTCTTTATATACGCGGTTATCATTTTAAAAATGACAGCACATCCAAGACGCCCTGTTACATACATCGAAGCTTCGATTCGCAGCATATCGAATTTGTTCTCACTTGATGCAACGCATATCTTTTGTTCGGCTTTCTGTTTCTCTGTCAGATATAGTTTAGGTCACTTGACGGCGAGGACGGTAATGGACCTTTAAAAGTAAACAGCCTGAAACTGTTTCAGAGGCAAGTTAGCTTTCTGTGCCCTTCTTCGCGTACTCGGCTTGCCATTGAGTAAGCCGAGGACACGGAAGCGCCGACGCGGCTTCCGACGTCAAGACGGGCAGCAGAGCGCATGAGCAACGTGAGGCGCCACTTCCTCCAGTGCACTATCTCCTGTCTCAGCGCTGCTCACCGTCGGGCAACACCACCTAGACACATAATGGGGCTGCATCGCGGTCCCTCGCCCATAAGCATCAAACGTCCCGCCTGCGCCTGCGCAGTCTGACTTCCCTCCTCCACCTTCCACTGCTGTAGGCGAAGTTAGATGTGAATGGGGGATTCGCTCGCTGGATTTCAAGCAAGACGGACGTGCCGGCCGCGATGTTCTGGATTACTCCTCGTACCTCTCGCTGACCGGCGCCCCGTGACGGACTCCTCGCCCGCTATGCCGTGCGCCGCTCATCGTCGGGACCTTCTCCGTTTCGTCGATGTTGTGCACTGTGCCTCTAGCTGTGTTTCGCGGACCCGTCCCTGAACTCCCGTGACGGTTTTCCCAGTTTTTCCTGTCCTCTTTTCTCTTCGTTGGATGGATGTGCTCCTCTCACTTTTCTCTCTATTTTCCTACTATTCTTTTATTCCCTCCTTACCCCCCATTCCTACAAGGCACTGCGCCGTGTCGCCTATAGGCAGACAGAAATTAGGGTGCCTTTTTCCTTTCCTGAATAACCACTGAAGAAGAAGAAGAAGAAGAAGAAGAAGAATGGGCTCGATAGCCTACGTGCCTTAGCCTCCCTTACCCCTCACCCCTTCCCTTCGATCGATAAAGTCGTTACTCACTCACTCAACGATCAGTGAGGGATCGGTCAAGAGCCTCATGACAAGAAAGCAGCAGCCATTGGCATGGAAAACCCCAAGAAGTTAAAAAAAAATTTCGTTTTAAAAGTTCCTGTCTCTACAATTTATTTCCAAATAGTGTCAACGAATTTTAACTTAGCATGCCTTGCTTGATAAATTTGCTGTTCGCCTTCTCTTTAATAGCCATCTTCTTTGTCCATCCCCCTAGTGGGTAAGCACCGTGGGATAAACAACAATCAAGCTACCATCCGGCATCGACATTGGCTCAAAATCTACATCTACAGCAAAAGCCATGTTTTGATCGGTCAGCGGCCTGTTGAGAAATATGACGGAGCGCGCGACGAAGAGACCGGAAACGGGCAAGAGAAAAAGCCGCCAGCGCGGGCTCCGACAGCCTTCTGGGACCCGATCCAGTACGCGGACAAGGAACCGACCGAGAAATGCCTCTCGACTGTGGTGCGACAGATAGCGGACTTGGAGGAGAACCGGCCTTGCGGAGTATTCGTCGAGCCCGAGGACGACGACGTGACCAAGATCCACGCCCTCATTCTGGGACCCGCCGGCACGCCCTACGAAGGAGGCTTCTTCCACTTCGTGCTCAAGTGTCCTTCGGACTACCCTTCGAGGCCGCCGCTGGTGAGGCTGATGACCACGGACTCGGGTAGGGTACGTTTCCACCCGAGCTTATACGAAAACGGCAAGGTCTGTCTGGCGCTTCTGGGCACAGACACTGTCGGGCCTGCTTGGACACGCTACCGCAGCATCGGAAGCGTGCTGACCATTATCAGGTCGTTGCTGGACAAAGAGAATCCCATCGCCGAAGGGTCGGCTTTCGGTGTGCTACCAGCCGTAGGGACGTGGCTGAACAGCGGCATCTGCTACAACACCGTCTTGCAGCACGAAACTGTAAGAGTTGCGGTATGCGACGCGGTCGAACACTGCCTCAAGGGTACTTCCCCTTGCCCGGACACTCTGAGGAACGAGATGTTGAAACAGTTTCGGAAGTTATACGGCCAGTACGAGAAAGTGGTCAAGGAGCGGCTACCCCTGACGGGCTCCTTCATGAACGACGCATTTGACGGTGGCGTCGCCATGTACCAGTACGAGACGCTACTGGCGCGTCTGCAGGACCTGCAAGAGAGGGTGGGCACGGGCAATTAATGTTCCCGCCCCTTGTGCTGCACTGCGTACTAATCCTCTAGCGCTGGCAGCTGCATGGCCGCTTCCATTCTCGGACGTGCCACCTGTAAACCGATAATTTCGGCCATCAAAAACGAAATTCATTGACGACACTCGATGTACGAATGTCCATTTTCGCAAATATATTCTCACTGTTAACGACGAGAATGGCGTACATCGTGCTCCAACCATCCCTAGAAAACAAAAAATTTGAAGGCTATACGCATAAACATTGACCCGAGTGTACGACATTCCACATCCTCAGAAACTTCTTCCATAGTTAGCTGTGTATTCTCTTCGATCAGCACCTTATACCTCACGTCTTTCTGCACTTTACGCTTCAAAGAAGAGCAAGAGCGGTAAGAAACGCGTTTTACGCTTGCAAGCGCATGTGTAATCATCCGCCGTTCTCGTGAAGATATTTACCGTGGACTGCCCTAGCGTGTGGTCATTTATACGAGACCCGTCTTTCAGCATTATGGCATCCTCCAAGCATTTAGCTCTGGGCCAACTTCGCTTTCCCTGTGAAATTAATGTTAAACACAACAATAATCTCGTGAGCCAACCCACTGGAATGATTGGAATAAGATACACGTTGCATTTGAAAGAGAAAGTTGAATTCCAGCAACTGTTGGAAGCGATGTGTTGATTTAGTGTCTCGTACTTTTTAAATGCGAAGCATATTTTGGCGAACCGAAGGCATAACAAAACTGAAAATCGGGCTAGATGGTGGGGATTCATTGTGGGCGAAGCGCAAAAAACATAGACGGAAAACAGGAGAACGACACAAGACAGGCGCTGTCTTGTGTCGTTCTCCTCTTTTCCGTCTATGTTTTTTGCGCTTCGCCCACAATGAACCGAAGGCATGCACATTGAGCGTATCTATATCTATCTAGTCGCCTAAGACTACGTGCTCGCATTGTCGTTTAGTTAACGTGGTATATGCCAAAGTTGACATGGATGGTATGACATGGTGCATGATGAATAGATTAGTACGTTGTAGCACGAATATCATGAGATGCATGTCACGTACGTCATATTGTACACGAAAAGTCGATGCCGTGATGCCATGGTGGTCGTTTCATTGCCTTGCTATATACCAGAATGCGCATTCCATGACATGCGCACTTGGCAAACGTGAGAGACGGGTCGTGACACGAACATTCGCGCCATGCGTGTTAGCTGTATCATGACGTGAATTGGACAAAAACATGACGCATATACGCCGTGAAGCGTTCGTGGTTGGTTCAATAACATGGTATGCCACGCATCAACGCGTATGCCAGAACGTGCATGCATGCCTCACAAAAATGGTGTAATTAATGTGATGTCATCAACCGCATTAATGACATCACAGCAGTCACCTGTGAAGCTGACATATCTCAATATGCACGACACTGCGTAAACGATGTAGCACACGCCATGACATGTACTGTATTGACTTGCATAAAACGAACAGCAGATGGCAAAATTTTGGATATAGTGTTGTGTAATAGTGCCTGACGTCAGTTGACCAGCTTTGAACAACCTTGGCTAATAACTGGCTTGTTTTGGCTAGCGCATCGCTAATGTCGGCTTGTGGTAGATAACTGTCGGATGGAGTTGGCTAGCATGGGCTAATTTTAGCTGTGTGGTGGTTCAGTGTACGAGAATATGCAGTATATTCTAGTACACTGCATTAGTGGTTAGTTGATGGCTTTTGGCTATAGCACTGCATCATGTAGGCTATTAGCATGTGGTGGATTGCCTGGTAACGTTGACAAGTGTTGGATTACCACTCGCTACTACTGTTTAAATGGTGGCTTATTGCTGGGAAGTATCGAAGATACATGTACCTTAAATACTATCTTAGATATTCTGAGCATCTTGTATCTGTATTGCGATGCATTTTGCCAGGTGTGTATCAGTATCTGTTTCCGATACATTAAAAAATGTATCGTGTATCTTCAGATACAAAATGCATCAGTCGCAACACCACCGTGCAAAGCAATAAATATTGGTTGAAATGCGCTTCTTAAGCTAATACTGCGTCAATTAGGCACCTGAATAAAACTAAAGGCAGCGACATTCTTTTATCTCTCTGCCAGAGTCATGCAGCGAAGGCAAGCGATGAGGTATGCGCGTCCCTATTGGTGGAGCAGAATCACGTGGTGGCGCTCGCGCCATGTCAAAAAATACAAGCGCGCGAACGTCTACGCCCAGATGTCTGTCAGTGTCATGAAACTTGCTCTTAGCCAGTGACCTGCTCCGCGTACTCCGGTGCGTGGTTCGTCTACTGTGCAAATTTTCATGCCGCTATAGTGTGGTTATCGAAGTTGCTCTTTGATAGTTGCAAAGGCCAAGCAAATAGAAAGCACACAGGCATAATTAATTATCTATAATATCATAAACAGCATCAACAACGTGTGCAGCCGCGCAGGTGGGTTTTCACGGACGCGTAGTGGGTTTTCGCCAATTCGCAAAAGGAAGAATAATGTCGAACTGGGCAATTCGGAACTGTATTTGAAGTATGCATTCTAGGATCGTTTGAAACGGCCAATTTACGCTATAAAGACGCTCCTTTTCTCAGCGTACGATTGAGGTGTCCACCGAGAGAAGAAGCCACGCTTGCAATTGTGAAGGCGATGCCCACGGGGCCCGATTACAGAGAGAGAGATAATTTATTTACAGAAAGGCAGAGAGGTCGGCCTGAGCTATAGTTTGCTCTGGCCTGCTACTCTACACTGGGGAGGGGGGAAAGGGGAGGGCCCGATTACGCTACTATTGAAGGCGAAGCTCACAGGCGTGCGCACGAGGGGGGCAGGCCCCCCCCCCCCCGCCCCCTCCGACCTGACTCACATAAAGGGTAGTGTGGGGCGCGAAGTCTGCCCCATACTTTTACTCAGTCGACCTGTCCCGTCATTGTTTACACAGCAGGGTTATGGCCACGCAGGTTCTTGACAATAATGGCGGAAGAAAGCCCCTGATGCTGCATTCCATAAGCTGTTTACTTCTCATCTTTACTTCTAAGGCAGGCTATCAGAAGAAGCACGTCATCACTTCATTTTCGGTTTTTCATTCATTGTTAAGCACATTGTCTTTTAAACTTCACCAACGTGTGGGAAGGGGGGCGCTGAGATAAAACCTTGTCCCCTCCTCCCTGATGGGAAACCATGCGCACGCCTGATGATGATGATGATGCTCCTGGGATGATTGGCACCTACCCACTCAGGGGGATCGGCCAAGAGTCAGGCGGATCATATAGTCTGAAAATTTTTAAGCGCTAATAGACTTTACAGTGTCAATTAGAATAAAGGTTTTTTTTTAACGCCTATATCGAAGTTCAAGTGTCCCAGTCTTTTTTTTTTCTTGTACCACACGTCTGCCCTTTCACTGAGGAACCATTTTCATGAGCTGCTTAAGGCCATCGTCTTAATACATGAAAACTAGTGGAAGTGGACGAAATGAACAATTTGCCGAGGGTGGGCGGCGAACCCAGAACCTTTGCATTAAGCGCGCGATGATCCACCAAATGAGCTGCGGCTGCCGTCGTTCTCCCGTCTACATTTCCGATTATTTCTGCATATATGACCCACACTAGCGCAGTTCATCCTCGCGAGGACAACGGAGTACTACACATGCGCTCGTTAGCGCAAAACGCGTTTGTGACAGCACCTTCTCTCATTTAAAGCGTGCTCGTGAGGTATAATTAAGGCGTTGATCTGAGAGAAACACAGCGAACTGTCAAGGAAACCTTGTTTGTCCTGCCTCAACAATATTGCTTTAAATAGTCAGGGAGAGTTTCTGAAGACCGGCAACGTCTGTCGCCCAGGTTTTCAAAATTTTGCTTAAGAACTGCAGAAGCGTAATGTACACCATTCTGGCTGAAACTAGAGCGTATATTTAATATCGTCAATGACGGCTGATACGAACGGTCGCAGACTGGGATGTCCGAAGATGGCAGCGGCTGCGCAGGTTCCAGCGTGTAAGGATTCCACGCATCACAACGCATCGGGCAAGCTGACATCATTCACTTGTCGAACCGACCCTTT
The DNA here is from genome assembly GCF_013339695.2 of Rhipicephalus sanguineus. NCBI lineage: Eukaryota > Metazoa > Arthropoda > Arachnida > Ixodida > Ixodidae > Rhipicephalus > Rhipicephalus sanguineus. Next base: position 81,832,760 of record NC_051179.1, on the reverse strand, counting down.
CGCGCAGTTTCCGCAGACGCACCAGTAGCGTCTCATACTGGTACATGGCGATGCCACCGTCGAACGCGTCGTTCATGAAGGAGCCTGCCAGGGGCAGCCGATCCCGGACCACTTTCTCATACCGGTCGTAAAACTGCCGAAAGTGTTGGAAAATATCGTTCCTCAGAGGGATCGGGCAAAGGGAACTGCCCTTGAGGTAGTCTTCGACGAAGTCGCACACCGCGACCCTGATAGTCTCGTGCTGCAAGACGGTGTTGTAGCAGATGCGGCTGTTCAGCCACGTCCCCACGCCCGGTATGACACCGAAGGCCGACCCTTCAGGGACGGGGTTCTCGTCAGCCAACAGCGACCTGATAATGGTCATCACGTTTACGATGCTGTGGTTCTGCGTCCAAGTAGGTCCGGTGATGTCCGTGCCCAGCAGCGCCAGACACACCTTGCCGTTTTCGTAGAAGCTCGGGTGGAACCGCACCGTACCTGTGTCCGTGGTCATGAGCCTCACCAGCGGTGGTCTCGAAGGGTAATCCGAAGGACACCGGAGCACGAAGTGGAAGAAGCCTCCTTCGTACGGCGTGCCGACGGGTCCCAAGACGACAGTGTGTATCATAGTCACGTCATGGTCCTCGGGCTGGATGAATATTCCGAGGCGCCGGCCGCGGACGTGCAGCTCCTTGATGTGTCGCAGCACGGAGACCAGGCATTTCTCGGTCGGCTCCTTGTTCACGTACTGGATCGGGTCCCAAATGTCGGTCGGAGTCGGCGCTGCCGGCGAACGCTGCATGAGCTTGGTTCCACTCAGTTCGTCGGCGAGCTCATTCAGTTCCCTAAAGAGGCCGATGAGCGATTGGAACGAGGTCTATGCTGTGATTGTAGCAATCAGAGGTTGATGATGGTGATATCATCCTCCTTCTGCTGGCACTCACTCACAAATGGGGATGGGCCAAGAAGAGGGCGGCAGTAGGTTCAAGGTTTCAGTTGCCCTATGAAGCTAAAGGCAACTGAAATTTAGTTTAAAAGGAAATATCAAGTAAATCAAAATGCTAGACAAGCAAGCGGTCAGACTATAAGATAGGATTTATGACAGGGATGATAACCCACGTGGTGACGAACATATTGTAGCGGGGTTGCAGCTATGACTATGGTAGGTGTGCGAAGAAGAGGCAGACGACGTGTCGGTGTGCTGGAAGTACCAACCGCCATCTTGACTGCTGGACCATCCTACACTGTAAATAAGTTATAAATATATTCGCAACATTTTGGTGGTGGTGCTGGGTACTACGCAAGACGGAACTCCGCAGCGGACGTATCCTGGACAGCCGCAATATGTCAACAGAAAGCAACTCTGCTGCTGCCGCTTCGACCGCGCCTCCGGTACAGCCGGTACAGCCGGTCGTATTGACTCAACCCCGCGATTCCGGTAACTTCTGCGGCACCGACCACGTTGACGTCGATGACTGGATCGCGAAGTATGAGCGGTTTGCAGCGGTCTACCGGTGGGACCCTACAATGATGCTTGCAAACGTTGACTTCTATCTCTGCGGAACAGCAGGTACGTGGTTTCAGGCTCATGAAGCTGACATAACCAGTTGGGATGCCTGTAAACAGAAGCTTCGTGACCTATTTGGTAGAGCCGTCGGACGCCAGCGGGCCGCTTCTAAAGAACTCTCCTGTCGGGCACAATCTTCGACCGAATCGTATGTCTCCTACATCCTTGACGTCCTGGCCCTTTGCCGACGTGTCGACACCAACATGTCAGAGGGTGACAAAGTAAGCCACTTGCTCAAGGGAATTGCGGATGATGCTTTCAATTTACTAGTGTCTAAAGACTGCTCCACCGTGGACGACATCATCAAAGAGTGTCGCCGGTTCGAAGAACTGAAGAGTCGCCGCATTGCCCAGCATTTCGTGCGACTTCCGAACACGGCCGCTACATCATCTTGCGAGGACCTTCAGCCGCCATGCGGTCAACCGCCTACCAACGAGAGCGTAGTTCGCATCGTGCGCCGAGAAATCGAGGCGGCGGTCGCCACCATCTTTCCTGACGCGGCCATCTGATGATCCTCGACCAACGATCTCGTTGATCCAGCAGGTTGTGAGGGAAGAGCTTGCAAATGTCGGACTGCAGCCGGTGTGTTCGTTGACGGAACCTCGTGTCAGTTCCATAACGCCTCCTCGTGCACCGGAAATGTTTCGCCGCTATCGTGACCCTGCCCAGTGGAGAACGCAGGACGACAAGCCGATCTGCTTTCGTTGCCACGGTGTAGGACATATTTCTCGCTACTGTCGTTCTCGCACCTTTCCATCTCGCTCGTTTTCTGGCTATCGACGTGACGACAACCACCGGCCCCTGCAGTTCCCGCTCGTGACGGTGGACCATACGCTGAGGCTCCTGCGACATCGGTCCGACGCTCCAGCCGTTCGCCGTCCCCAAGCGATCGTCGCTCCCGGTCACCTCAGCCCCGTCGCCATTCGTCGCCCCGCCCTACTGGACGCCCATACTCGGAAAACTGAGCAATGCAGCTCCCGGAGGTGACGCTGCATTCGACCCCCGACCTGAAAACCCTCTACTGACCCTCACTACGGACCAGAACCTGCTTGCTGTGGAAGTGGATGGCCTACCTGTTACTGCCCTCATTGATACCGGCGCACATATTTCTATTATGAGCTCTGATCTCCGTGCACAATTAAATAAGGTCCTTACGCCGCCCGAGTCCCTATTTGTACGTGTCGCTAGTGGAGGAACTCCGGCTGTACTCGGAATGTGCACGGCACGTGTGAGGTTCTCCGACAGCCAGACGTCCGTTCTGTTTCATGTTCTCGCTCATTGTCCACATGATGTCATCCTCGGACTCGATTTCTTGTCTGACCACTCTGCTGTCATTGACTGCTCGGCCGGTGTTGTACAACTTGACTTGCCTGCGTCCGCCGACGTGTCGGAGGTGGTTCAGACCAAACTTTCGTGTGCTGAGGCTATTCGTGTGCCACCACAAGCCCTAACTTGCGTCGCTGTTGAACCCTATCCCAATGTACCGGATGGTGATTACGTGGTTTCTCCTTCTCCCAGTGTTCTACTGGCCCGCAGCGTCTCCTCTCCGTACACAGTTGTAACTGTTACAGCGAACAAGACGTGCCTTGAACTTCGGATTCAGCCCTCAAGTCCTACCACAAGGCATTGCTCTTGCTACTCTGTCACCGTCGCACGAGTGCCAGATCTCATCGGTGTCACCTGAACTGCCCGTTGTCGTCTCTCCGAACCCGCATAGAGTCGACGCAGTCACCTCTTCTACACTGCACAACAACATCACCAAGATGATTGCCTCAGAACTTTTGCCCTCTCAAGTTAAAGACCTCACTGATCTCCTTATGATCTACTCTGACATATTTGACTTCGACGGTAGGCCCTTAGGCCAAACCTCGCAAGTCAAGCACCGCATAGATACCGGTGATGCAGCTCCAATTCACAGGCGTCCTTACCGAGTTTCACCATCAGAGCGCCAAGTTATTCAACAGGAGGTCGACGAGATGGTCACAAAAGGCATTATTGAGCCTTCTTCGAGTCCGTGGGCTTCCCCTGTAGTCTTAGTTAAAAAGAAAGACAACACCTGGCGTTTCTGCGTGGATTATCGGCATTTAAACAAGATCACCAAAAAGGATGTCTACCGGCTTCCTCGTATCGACGATGCCCTGGACTGCCTTCATGGTGCTACCTATTTTTCTTCGATAGACCTACGCTCTGGTTACTGGCAAATCGCCGTAGACGACCTCGACCGTGAGAAGACTGCCTTTGTAACGCCTGACGGTCTCTACCAATTCAGAGTCATGCCGTTCGGCTTGTGCAATGCGCCGGCCACGTTCGAGCGGATGATGGACACGCTTTTGCGCAGCTTTAAATGGTCTATCTGCCTGTGTTACCTGGACGACGTCATTGTATTTGCCCCCACCTTTGAGTCTCACCTCGACCGACTTTCGTCCATTCTTTCAGTGTTTCGTGCGGCTGGGCTACAACTTAATTCATCGAAATGCCACTTTGGCCATCGCCAAGTTGCTATTCTCGGGCATCTCGTTGTCACCTCTGGCATCCGACCCGATCCCGACAAAGTTCGCGCTGTCCTCGATTTTCCCGTACCAACTTGTGCCAAAGACGTTCGAAGTTTTGTGGGCCTATGCTCATATTTCCGACGATTCGTCAGAAACTTCGCAGATATTGCCCGCCCCCTCACTGATCTTCTCAAGAAAGATGTGCCATTTTGGTGGGGTCCTGACCAAGCCAGTGCTTTTTCCCGCCTCATTACGCTGCTCACCACACCGCCGATCCTCGCCCACTTCGACCCGTCTGCTCAAACCGAGGTCCGCACAGACGCTAGTGGTTACGGCATTGGCGCTGTGTTAGCCCAGCGTCAATCCGGTCATGATAGGGTTCTTGCGTATGCCAGCCGGCTCCTCTCCCCTGCCGAACGCAATTACTCTATTACTGAGCGCGAGTGCCTGGCGCTTGTATGGGCAGTTGGTAAATTCCGCCCCTATTTATATGGTCGACCTTTCACCGTTACCACAGACCACCACGCTCTATGCTGGCTTTCAGCACTCAAAGATCCAACAGGGCGCCTAGCTCGTTGGGCTCTGCGCCTCCAAGAATTCACGTACACAGTGGTCTACAAGTCCGGCCGTCTACATCAAGACGCCGACTGCCTTTCTCGGTACCCCGTTGACGATCCAGACCACGTAACGGATGACACGTCCATCTGTATCTCCTCGCTCTCTGGTTTCGGCAACATCGGTGACGAGCAACAGCGTGACGCGTCCCTACGAGATCTAATCACCCGCCTGAATACTGACTCGACGGACAGTTCGCTTCGCATGTTCGTCATCATAGACGGTATCTTATACCGCCGGAACATGCGCCCAGTGGGACAGGAACTACTAGTTGTAGTACCCACTCATCTCCGCTCGACCGTACTTCAGCAACTACATGATGTACCAACGGCCGGCCACCTTGGTGTTGCCAGAACGTACGACCGTGTCCGCCGACGCTTTTTCTGGCCCGGCCTCTACCGTTCCGTACATCGTTATGTCGCTTCTTGCGAGTCGTGCCAACGCCGGAAAAGGCCAGCTGTACACCCCGCCGGGCTCCTTCAACCCATAGACATACCTGCTGAGCCTTTTTTTCGTGTTGGCCTCGACCTTCTGGGACCTTTCCCACTTTCTCACAACGGTAACCGATGGGTCGCCGTCGCTACGGATTATTCTACCCGTTTTGCCATTACGAGACCTCTCCCGAGCAGCTGCGCTACAGACGTCGCCGACTTTTTGATACAAGACGTCATCTTACATCACGGCGCTCCTCGTCAACTCATCACAGACCGAGGCCGCTACTTTTTATCCAAGGTAATCGAGGACCTACTTCGCTCTTGTGCAACCAAGCACAAGCTTACAACGGCCTATCATCCCCAAACGAACGGACTCACAGAACGTTTGAATCGCACGATCACCGACATGCTCGCCATGTATGTCTCGACTGATCATCGCGACTGGGACATTGCTCTACCCTTTGTCACTTTCGCTTACAACAGCTCGCGCCACGACACTGCTGGATATTCTCCCTTTTACCTTTTGTATGGAAGAGAACCGACCTTGCCGTTCGACACGCTCGTACCCATCCCTGACCACATCTCCACCGAATATGCTCGCCACGCTATCAGCACAGCCGAAAAGGCCCGTCAGATCGCCCATCGACGCCTTTCGGACTCTCAACTCAGCCAGAAACATAGATACGACAGTTGCCACCGGAACGTTCGCTTCAATCCGGGTGACCTCGTTCTCCTGTGGTCTCCGTCTCGGCATGTTGGCCTGGCCGAAAAACTTCTGCCCAAATACCCCGGCCCCTACCGTGTGCTACGCCAGGTGACTGAGGTTACCTATGACATCGCCCCTCTGTACCCTACGGCGCTCTCTACGTCTTCAAACGTCGTCCACGTCGCTCGCCTGAAGCCGTACCTTTCGCCCACCACCTGCTAACAGGCGCCGTGTCGGCGCTTTTGCCGCCGGAGGTCGATGTAGCGGGGTTGCAGCTATGACTATGGTGAGGTGTGCGAAGAAGAGGCAGACGACGTGTCGGTGTGCTGGAAGTACCAACCGCCATCTTGACTGCTGGACCATCCTACACTGTAAATAAGTTATAAATATATTCGCAACAATATGAATATGAATTTATATAAAGAATCGATTGAGAGGTTGGTTGCTTGATTTCTCCCTTTTCCCAGAGCCGCTACGGGAGATTGGACAAGAAGCGGGCAGTTAAAGAGAAGGTGAATAGAAAACGTGAAAGAGCAATAAGTTAAGATTACGATACAAGTGCTTGAAAATTTTTGAACTATACAGGGTGTTTCAAGAAATGTGTCCAACCTTCTCAAAAAATCAGGAAAATGCGATATTTGATTGCTGCCTTCAGAATTGGTTTTTCTGTCGTGGCAGGGATCTTAAGATGGTTAAAGAAATTATTTGGGACTGTAAATTAAAAAGTTTAATTAATTAACTTTTTAATTAGTGGAGTTAGGTGGTTGTATCAAATGGATGAATTGAAGTTCTTCATGCCAGACACCCAACCCAACTTTGAGATTTCGAAAAAGTGGCATCTAGTAATAATTACGAAGTGATGAAGTTCAACCAAATTCAATGGCGAAACCTAAACAGAAACATGGAAGAGCGCAACTGCCATATCCTTCTGAGACGTTCAAAATGAGTGAATGACTTTTTCTGTAGCGCTAGGCATCTTAAGATGGTTAGAGACTTGACTTGAGACAGTAATTAGGAAATTTAAATTAATTAACTTTTTAATTAGTGGAGTTAGGTGACTGTATCAAATTGGGGAATTGAAGTTCTTCGTGCCAGAAACCCATCCCAACATTGAGATTTCGAAAAAGCGGCCTCTAGTAATAATTACGAAGTAATGAAATTTAACCGAATTCGATGGCTTTCCCTGTTGAAAGCCGTTGCATTTCGTTGAATTTCATTACGTCACAACAATTACTAAAGACGCCTTTTCGAATACTCAAAGCTCGGATGAGTTCCTCGCATGAAGAACTTCACTTCTCCCATTTGACACAATCACCTAACTCCACTAATTAAAAAGTTAATAAATGTAACTTATTAATTACTGTCCATAAATGATGTCCTTAACTACTTTAAGAATCCTGCCGCTACAGAAAAAACAATTCTGAAAGCCCCGAGCAAATATCGCATTTTCCTGATTTTTTTAGAAGGTTGGACACATTTCTTGAAACACCCTGTATAGGTAAAAGAGATTGGAGGCTCTGGGTGGGTGTGCATAGTAGGCAGAAGGTATGGCGTTATTAAAATAATTTCGAATAAATGATCGTAGGTTTGGTAAAAACATATTTTCCTAAATATCTATTCGGAAAATCAACAGGTTATCCCCCTTGCGTTTCGCGCGAATGGGCAAATGGCCATGCTAATTTGCGTGGTGGTTTGGCTAAAGCTCAATGAAGAACCTCTTGAATATCTGAAGGAGATATAATGCTAATATAATTATATTTATTGGATCTGCGACAATAATATGGGTGGCTATTGTAAACCATTCCCTTCGAAATAGATTTTTGCAATATTTTTCTCTTGTTTTTAAGTTATCGACAGGCAAGTAAGAAACAGCCAATGTCACAAAACCACTAAACGGTCACAAAACCTCACCATTATACGCTGAACATCTTTAGTTGAATGCAGCAGCCGTAATTTTCCGATGATTTCCTATTTGCATATGGGACACCATTGATTGGCCCATGCCCGAAAAGAAATTGGTCAAGTCTTCGTGTTGCTATCTTTAGTTCTGAAGATTTTTTTATCGTGGAATCTTGGATTAGAGAAAGTAATACGGAATGGTTTCCATTCACGAATAGCACATACGCCATACACATGTGGGATCAGGCAAGAATATCGGACGTGTTATTACGATGATTGGTGGAAAGAACTTTTAATCAAATTTTTAGGTCGAAATAGGACGTACGGAACAGTGACGATGAACAATTTAACAAGAAAATTTTCTCTATTCAGTTAGAATCTTCACCACAGCTGCGTAGCAATGCGTGTGACAACGTTGAAGGAAGTAAACAGTGCAGGCAATAGGGACGGTGAAAGAAGAAGACACGAGAAGGCTAGACAACTCACGTCTTCTCTCACAATCTCACTGTTCCTTGTAGTCTTCAGAGACGTTCCAACTTGCACAACTAGCTTATTTACAGCGTCTCACAACGTTACGGCGAGGAGGCTCCGAAAGAGAACCCGCGGAATGAAAATGTACGATTGAATTCGGTGATAACTTCGGAGTTCGTCTCCGCCTTTCTCAACATTAATGGTTGTCGGTTTTATATGGCTCTTCATATTTCGAAACTCCTGTGGAGCAGCCGCCATTCGGTGAACAGATGTGGTATTTCAGCGCATTTTGAAAAATACTTGGTACGCTTACGTGTGTGACGTGGTTTGTTTTAGGTGTAAAGCGTAAGTTATGAGCGATAGCCCGATGTATAAAACAAACAGAAAAAGCTTGCACCAAATACAATTTAGGCTTATGATTTACCGCGGACATCTGGTATGCAACATTTTCAACGAACGCGTAATGGCCTTTAGTGAACAGAAACAGAAGTATTGAAGATCACTCAACATTATACCTTGCGGGGAAAGAGGCTCTGGAATTGCACGATAATCATAAAATCGCGTAGAAACTGCTAGAGGCTGAGTGACAATATTAAGGCACAGATAGTCAAATACGTATGTCAATGGAGAATATGCAAGCACCGGTGGCACCGGTGCTTGCATATTCAACCAAATGACAACAGTAGGTAACGTGCCGAGAAGCGGAAGATAGCACGGCTATGCACCACAATAATTTCGACTACTGTACTGCCATATTTATATCTTCCTGGCTTTCTCTGACGTTACCAGAAATGTCATAAACATGCACTAACTCCCATACATTGCGCGATACTATTATATAGTATCGTTAGTATCGCGATATACGCGATACTAACGCAACAATGCTTCTTTTTTTAACCAGAAGCTCAACAGAAATGGCATGTTAAAGAGACAGGGCGCGCAAACACTGACACAAGAGATAAGCCAATACACCACAAACCTCCCTCTTGTGTCCGCGTTTGCACGCCGTATCTCTTGAACGTGAATGCCTACCAACTACCTCCGCTCTATGTTATTCTAAGAAATGACATTATTCGCGCGAAGGATAAAATATTTATTACCATAGAAGGTAAGCTTATGCTGTCCTTCTACTTTTTAAAAGGTTTCGACTCTGTATATCATAAGAGAGAGAGAGAGAGAAGGAATGTAGGAAAGGCAGGAAGGTTAACTAGACAATGCGTACAGTTTGCTACCCTACACATTGGGAGGGGGAATAGAGGAGTAAAGATATATTGTACTCGAGCTGCTGGGATATGGTATAGGAGGTACACCACCAGACCACATCGTCAGTTAACACAATCCGTGAATGGTGGTGCGCCCAGATGAAAAATATTTTCTTAATGACTCCTAAAGTACACGTTGCAGCGAGAAAATCAAATGTATCGCTAACTAACAGTGGGAAGCGACTTATTACTAAAAATTCTTTTTAAGTTCCAAAGAAGAAGTGATAGCAAACACTTCTGCATTCCAACTTCATAATAAATAATTAAATCGTACTTCTATAGACCGGTCTATATACTAACGACATCTAAGTCGGGCAAAAATAATTCATTAGGCACTTTGTAAATGCCGCCAATTTATGAGTACAACACTTTGCACTCTTATACATCACTATTTGCGGCCTAGAGCAGATACATCTATAATTTACTTCAAGTGGGCTGTCCACTTAAAGAAAAAAAAAAGATCCTTTGCACTTAAGTCGAGTGGAGGGCAACTTGTCCCTGCATGCTCCCACAAGAACACTATACCGTGGTTGCTGTCATTATTTCATGGTTTATGCTATTGATGGCACTCATCGTCTCCTCACAACGTTGTTGCTCTGCCGGCTCGTACAATCACTGTATTAGAGTTCTCCCCATCATTGCATATCGGCAGCCTGTCATAGCTTCACGTGACCGGCTTGCACAGCCCCGACATGGAAGGCTTCATGTCCACGTCTGGGGACATGAAGCCTTCCATGTCTTATGAATAGGGTTCAACCTATATTGAGGACAACGCAGCAAGCCATGCAAAGAGATATGCTGGGTGTAACCTTAAGGGACAAGAAGAGAGCAGAGTGGGTCAAGAAACAAGCGGGTGTCAAGCAGAATCAAGAAGAACAAGTGGGCATAGGCAGGGTATATAGCCCCAAGGCAAGATAACAGCTGGCCATAACATACCGGAATCCAAAGGAGGGCAAGCGCGCGAGGTGTAGGGAGAAAGGTGGATGGGCAGATGAGATTAAGAAGTTTACGCTAACGTGGCCCCAGCAAGGACAGGACCGGATTCATTGGAAGAACATGGGAGAGGCCTTTGCCCTCCAGTGGGCGTAGTCAGGCTGATGATGGTGATGATGATGACTGGGCGAAGTGGGAGGTTGGAGAGTAATGTATATGATCGATGATTTTTGCGCAAACTTTACAAAAAGTGACTGGGGACAGAGAAAGACCACACACACGGCACATATGAGCGCAAACAACTGTTTTGTAAAGTTTGCGCAAAAATCATCGATAATGTTTAACGAACTAGCCCACTGCCAAGTTTTTCTTAATGTATATGACTCCCGCAAGGAGGTGCCTGCGGGAGCGATATACAGTAACTTTAGAAGGTTGCCATGCCTGGGCCCTCCTCGCGGACAGTTCACATGCCCAGGCGTAAGTTAGCGGGAAACGCAATGCCGCGGTAGCTGTCGGTAGTCAAATCGTTACAATTTTCCATTTCGAAGGACCGGCAAATTCCTTTCTCAATTTTACGAGCTTCCCGATTTAACAAAACACAATTCGAGCATTATCACCAGTTCGTTAAATCGAGCTTCAACTATATATGTAACCCTCGGCCAAACAAGTCTGGATGTAAATGACCACACAATAGTGCAGTCCAGGGCAAATATCTTCAAGAGTACGACTGATGACTACACGCGCGCTCGTTGGCGTAAAGTGCGTTTCTGACAGCGGTCGCTCTATTTCAAAGCGTGGATCGCAGCTACACGAGAGCTATAAGGTGTCGATTTGAGAGAAGACACAGTGAACTGCAAAATACGTTTTGTTTGCGACTGCTATATCTCAACGATGTCGCTTTAAGTGGTAAAGGTACGTTTCTGAAGATAGAAAGGTCTCTCACTCAGGTTACTGAAGCGCCACAGGGTTAAAAATTTTGCTCGTTAATAACTGCAGAAGCGTAATATATACTATTCTGGTCAAGAAATGAGAGTACAATGCTAAAATCAAAACTCGTGCAGAAGTGTCGTCATTTAATTTCGTTTCTGATGGCCAAAAATACCGGTTGCAGATTGGCGTGCACGCATGTGCAAGAATGGCAGCAGCTGCGCAGCTTCCAGCACTAAAGGCCTTTACGAAGCACGGCGCATCCGGCGGGGATATTATTAATTTCTCGAGCCGCTTTGCCTGCGCAGGTCCTGGAGACGCGCCAGTAGCCTGTCGTACTGGTACACGGCGACGCCACCGTAGAGCGCGTCGTTCATGAAGGAACCCGTCATGGGCAGCCGTTCCCGGACCACTTTCTCGTACTGGCCGTAAAACTGTGGAAAGTGTTTCAACACCTCGTTCCTCAGAGAGTTAGGGTAAGGGCAAGTGCCCTTGAGGCAGTCTTCGACCGCGTCGCACACCGCCACCCTGATAGTTTCGTGCTGCAAGACGGTGTTGTAGCAGATGTCGCTGTTCAGCCACGTCCCCAAGGCCGGTAGGACACCGAAACCCGACCCTTCGGCGACGGGATTCTCGCTCGCAAGCATCCACCTGATGGCGGCCATCACGTTTCCGATACTGCGGTCCTCCGTCCAAGTAGGTCCGGTGGTGTCCGTGCCCAGCAGCGCCAGACACACCTTGCCGTCTTCGTAGATGCTCGGGTGGAACCGCACCCTACCCGAGTCCGTGGTCATTAGCCTAACCAGCGGTGGTCTCGAAGGGTAGTCCGAGGGACAGCGGATCACGAAGTGGAAGAAGCCTCCTTCGTAGGGAGTGCCGACGGGACCCAGGACCAGGGCGTGAATCTCGGTCACATCGTTACCTTCGGGCTCGGCAAATACTCCCAGGGGCCGGTGGTCGTTCAGCTCCGCAATGTGTCGCAGCACAGTCAACACGCATTCTTCGGTCGGTTCCTCTTTGCCGTACTCGATCGGGTCCCAGAAGTCTGTCGGAGTCGGCGGTTCCGGCGACAGATGCTCTTCGTCGTCGGTCTCATCGGTCTCTTCGTCGTCGAGCTCATCAATTCGCCTGAAGAGGTCAACGAACGATCGGAACATGGTTTATGCTGCAGATGTAGATGTGGAGCTTATGCTGGTCCGGGACGCGCCATCAGAGCTTGCTTGCTTGATTGTTCTTTGGCCCACAGCTACATGCCCACTACGGGGTATTGGCGATGCAGGTGGCAGTCAAAAAGAAGATGAATATAAAATGTTTGAAAGAAATTCTATCAAACTACTTGAAACTGCAATGCAGAGAGATTGAAGGCGTTTGCGTGTGTGTGCGCATGGTTGGTGGTATAAAATTGAATAAGTAATCGCGAGCGTGGTAAATTACACAATTTTCTAAATGTCTATTCAGAGAATTAACAAGTTCTCTCACTTGTGTTCCACTGTAATTCGCAGATGGGCACGCATGTGGCTAAAGCCCAAATACTATAATGTTTGTAATATCTGAATTAGATAATATTTTGAGTAGTGGATGTAAATCATTCGCAATTGAATTTAAAACACCTTTTCTATGGTTTATAAGTCGACGGTAGAGTATTGAGAAAAGGTCAATCCCTTCATCTTTGACTGGCAGAGAACGTCATTACGTAGGATTTCTCTCATGCTCGTGGAACAAACGCACGCAGTACACACCGTAGCCCAGCGGACATGTGGACATTTATTAGTACCTTTTACGCTACAGCGAGACCTCCAGCCGAATCATACGAACAACTAACACAACAAATAACAATAAGTAACACAAATATAACACACACATACAAAACATCATTACACAGAATACAGCATGATGGCTGCGTCGTCGATGTTCGACTCTCCACGGGAAGCAGTTCGTGAGCACGACCCGCATAATCTCTCCCAGGGACCTCCTCACGAGAGACGACCGTCAACGAGCAGCGCCAAGCACCAAAGGCGCAGCTCCTCAAGGCCCCATGTAAGAACGTCGTCAGGTGGCACCACCGCGGGAACACGGCGCCATCTTTCGCTCGGCGCCGACTGCGCTTCCATTAGTGTCCCGCGATGAAGCCGGCCCGCAGAACACATGGGCGCCATGAGGCGAAGATAGCCTTACAGGGGGTGCGAGCAGCCCCACAGCCATTATGCCTTAGAACAGACTGTTGGGCGAGTTCGTAATGCATTATGTGAAAACTGCGCGAAAAACGTAGACAAAGCGAGAAACAGACGATATGTCGTCCGTTTCTCCCTTTATCTACGTTTTTCGCGCAGTTTTCACATAAGCCATTATACGTGATAAATTAATGCTGGAATGTGGCAGTGGTAATTTTGTAAAGATTTCAGACTTACGCATCTGACACCATTGATTGCCCTCGGAAAGGCGGACAGACGAGCCGATGAACGCAGCGTAGCGAATCAAGGAACGAAACGAGCGAATGCGTGTAACTGCGCTAGCGTTCGCTGTAGACTCGTGCACACTGCAACGCCACAATTAAATTTCGACCACTGAGTAGTTTAGGGGCCCTTTGACAATTAAAGGCAAACCACATATCTTTCTTTGTAATCAGGCATACAACATAGAGCTCAGTATCCGTTTCAATAAAGCAGACCACAAAACAAGCATCAAAACCGCATGCTATAAGAGCCACTTGCACCTGCTAGAGCCACTTAATGGACTCCGTAACCGCATGGGCGCCGCCATGATACATTTATCTGACGCTTGATCATTTGCACGCGCTTACACAAGTGAGAACCTAATAATGACAGTTCACATGATGATTGTACATGTTCCAGACGTTTGCTACATTATACTGCTAAGTTCCAGTGGGCTCCATCATAATTCGTGACACCATGGCGAGATTATTTGCTTCTTTAAGGCATTACATAGGCATGAGACAGAATATACAGAGTGTTCAATGATAACAGGTGTCGGCGAACAACATATGAACGTTTATCTTTAAAAGGCGCGAAAAAAACCACAACGGACAGGTAGGAAGGAGACAGGACGACGCCCAACTGTCCCTGCTAATATGAACGTTTGCATGACATAATAACGAACTAGGATGAGCCATTCTAAACATGTCAGATTGAAAATTTATAACAGTTAGCAAGCAACTTTCATCACAAACCATCATAGAAACCACCAGAGAATAGTTTATCACTAAAGAAACTCTTTTTAAAGCTATGACGAATATTAGAACTAGTGTCCAAAGTAGCATCGCTACCCGTTCTTCGCCTTTGCGTCCCTTCTGGTTTGCATTGCGAACTTAATGCCTTATCCTTAGGAGTATCTCAAAGTAAAAAAGAGAGTATATGTTTGATCGCGGTGAAGCTGGTTTGATGCACAGGTATGGCGATATGGAGAGCTAAATGAAATGCTAATTAAAGCTTAATAACGTGCACGCCGGAAGTGGGTTAGGTATAGGCAACAAGTGAGTCGATTATAACCTTAATTGGTCAACCAGGGGTGGTTATGCAGGATGTGGGAAGGGGAAGTGAAATTAAGACCGGAAGCGTGAGCTGCAAGTGACGCCAGGGCCAGACTAGGGTACCTGGAAGTCACGCCACATAAGTGTGATGTGCCTGTCACCCAACCCCGCTCACTTTCATTAGTTCCAATGTTCACCATGTCACTCATCTTTCTCCTTCTTCTCACAATTACTTGCATTTCATTTGTATTACTACGCTAACTTTATTTCACACCACGTTCATGGGCGTTCGGAGGGGGGTGCAAGGGGTGCGGCTACCTCCCCCCCCCCCTGGAATTTCTGATAATATTTTTCTAGGCAGTAGCAATAAGCTACACAGCTTGATAAGCACACTCAGGTCTCGCATATCTGCGTCAAACGGCCTTCAGGATTGCCAGCCAACATTGCACCTTACACACTATTGACTAATCTGGCTGCCTGTACTGGAAGCCCCCGTCCTCCCATGCGATGCACCCTCCTAGCGAAAATTCTGCGGACGCCTTGGCCACGTTCACGGAACTTCACTATCATTGTCCTTCATTTCCCAACTATTACTTTCGAATTTCTAAGCATACAGTCATACAGGATCACACCGGTCCCCTAACCGCCGGCTCTTCGGCACCAGGAACGGCTCCCACTTCTTCGCCCTCAAGCATTTGCCTACCATGTTTCATCCAAAGTTCCGGGGACTTCTTCACCTGTGTGCGGTCACCTTCATTCTTCTTTTGCGTTTTATCAAAGAATAAATGGCAACCGGTCTGGGTCACTGCCACATCATCCAGTTGGTAGAAAAGCGAAATCTATTACCAAAATTTTACTAATTGGAAGCGCATTCACCACCTCATTCAAAATTTGCGTAGGGCACCTACTTCTTTGTTTTCTTGGTACAGGCGTTGACTGCCGTAATAATAATTTTTGAGGTTTAACATCCCAAAACCACGATATGATTATGAGGGACGCCGTAGTGGAGGCCTCCGGAAAGTTCGGACAACTGGGGTTCTTTAACGTGCACCTAAATCTAAGTACAGGGGTGTCAATCATTCTCGCCTCCATTGAAAATGCGGCCGCCGCGGCCGGGATAGGCGTTGACTGCCAGCTTCCGGAGTTTTAGATGCGAAGCATTTCTTAGCGAATCTTTGGAACTTTGAGCCATCCATCCATCCATCCATCCATCCATCCATCCATCCATCCATCCATCCATCCATCCATCCATCCATCCATCCATCCATCCATCCAGCCAGCCAGCCAGCCAGCCAGCCAGCCAGCCAGCCAGCCAGCCAGCCAGCCAGCCAGTCAGTCGCCTATGTCTGGGTGCTCTTATGATCCCCGCCTTAAGTTGGGTTTCTATCAGTGCTGGGCAGTATCGAAGATACATGTATCTTAGATACTATCTTAGGTACTCTTTGGGTATCTTGTATCTGTATCGCGATACGTCTCGCAAGACGTGTATCAGTAACTGTATTTACGATACATTGAAGAATGTATCGTGTATCTTAAGATACAAGATATTGCAACACCACCGTGCGAAACAATAAACGTTGGCTGAACTGTGGTACTCATGCTGATACTGCTGCCAGCCACTAAGACACCGGAATAAAATTAAAGGCAGTGACATTACTTTATCTTTCCGCCAGAGTTTTCCAGTGAGGGCAGGGGATGAGAAGCTCTGGGCGTCTGTATATACTGACGGAGTAGTCATGTGGTGGTGCTCGCATCGTATCAAAAGAGAAGCGCGCGAACATCTACGCCCAGCCGACCTACTGCTTTCTCAGTGTTCTTTTTTTTAGATACGAAGTATCTTAAGGCGGAGCTCAATCCGGTGGTGGTGGTGTGCGGCGTGACCACCCTTACTGCGCATGCGCATACCCTCTCCACACACCTCCTCTCCACTTCCCCTCTCCACTCACCCTCTCCCCTTCCCCTCTCCACTTTCTCTCTCCCCTCTCCCTCTCCACTTCCCCTCTCCCCTCCCCCTTTCCACTCTTTCTCTGAAACGCGGGCTAGACATGCCGAAATTCACTCCTGCGCAACGCCGCGATGACCTCGAGCGCATGCGCGTCCCCTCCCCTTCTCTCTCCACTCCTACGCTGCCCCCCTCTCGCCCGCCTGTCGACCGCGTTCCCCGCTCGCCCTGTGAGAATTAACGGCCAGGCTAGATGGAAGATATAACGCGCGTAGCGTCCCTCTTCGCGTTCCACGACGCGAGGTCGGTAGCATGCCCAACGAACGCCAACGGAACGCGATCGTGTAAGTGCTCCGGCTTCGCATCGCCTCATGGTCCCCTTTAGCGGGAGATGGTGTAATTTTTATTGCGATAGCAATTATATGGACAGCCTCGACGGGTTTTTGCCATCGCCGTGGCCGTCGCCGTCGCCGCCATGTCCTTCCGGTATGAAGTCCAAATTGATAAGATCCCCCCGCACATTGTATGTTCTACCGCGGGTAAAAGCACGCGAGCGGGGGCGACGAACGCGGCCGAAGCAGAGATAAAACGAGCCGGCCCATTTCCGTCGCTCGGAGGATGCATGCGACAACATCACCCCGCTCGGGAGGCCTGCCGTCGAAGCAGACAGGAACCGCCCCGCCCGTCTTTAACGAGCCTTAAAAGACGCGAAGACGCGAGGGGGGCGGGAGTGTCGTGCGAGGAGCAACTTTGAACTTTCAATCTAAGGGCGCGGTCGCGATCGCTGGCACGCGCACTATCTCGAAAGCCATCACAGCGGGCTGCTCGTATACCCTTCTACGTGCTGCGCTCTCAACGCGAAGTGACTATGCGGAGAACATCTCTCCCTGGAGCGGCCGTATCCTCTTACACCAGCGTTTTGTAGTTACGCGAGATCGGACACAAAACAGTTAGCTTCCAGCCTCACTTCGTGTAACACTACAATTTGTTGCTATCGCATTCATTTCTTCGCCCTTGCGGTGGAACTGTGACTTATTTCTTTTAAGTTGTGTCATTGCCATGACACTGGCTCTTAGCCACTATCCTGTGCCGCGTGCTCCAATGCATGCGACGTCTTTCGCACAAATTGTGATGACGCTGTAGTGTCGTCATCGAAGTTTCTCTTGCGTTGTGTTTCGTCACGAAGTCGGAAGAATACAAGAATGGGGTTGGTTTGCGTCTTGAGGCTTTCACACATCGGCGATTTGAAGGACCTCGTGGATGTAAGTTTGACTTAAACGCAATGAGATATGTAAATAAGATTCTAACAGCTGTAGCTCTACCGGTATCGATGCTGAAGCTAACAGAACGAGCATTCATCTAACAGAAGCTATTCTTGGCGTACGTCTTTTTTATATATCCAATGAATTTTTAAAATCATATTTTTATTGTTAGCACAAGTGTTTTCTCAGCTGCCCGTCTTTTCCATCCCATACATTACCTATGTCGCTGTATTGTTTGTTTTTTTATGATCCGCTTACTGCAATATGTCTTTAATGAGCTGCCAAAGTAAGCTCTCCGATTTATTCTTACTTTTAACTGTCTGCGTCGTTTCTGCTGGTGTTTGCATACTTATATTCCTCTTGAGGTTACTGTTATGTCAAGGCGATGTTGAGCACAAAATATAATAATCTGCTCGTGCCTGGAGTGTAAAGTAACAAAAACTCTGCTTAGTACTTAGTAAAATAGCTAAATTTAGTTTGCATTACAATAACGTAAATTATTAGGAGCCATCTTAAAGATGTTAGCAAAGAAATTCCGGAAAGATTGTTATACCAGATGCTCCGTTTTTCTCACGAGCATCCCAACGAGCCGTTTTACGCTGTTTTCCATAGGCACTGAACTTTCTGTGGTCTTACCTTGAATGGTTGTTATAGCTATGGGGGGTTACCTGCGACGATGGGCTAGTGGTTATAGTGCTTGACTGCTGACCCGAAGGTCACGGCAGGCGCATTTGGATGGAGACAAAATGCTACAGGCCCGTGTGCATAGGTTTTGGAACCCCAGGTGGTCGAAATTTCCGGGGCCCCCCACTACGGCGTCTCTCATAATCATATCGTGGTTTTGGGACGTAAAACGCAGCAATTATTATTAGCTCTTGGGTGTACCGCCTGTATCGTGTTTCTACACTTATTCCCTGTGTTTGATACGGAACCGCTTTTCTATTTTACTTAGATATATTGGATTTCCTTTTTTAAGCTTCCCTAAAGGCTTTTGCTCTTACTTTTCACCAGGTATTCGGAGATATAAGTGGCAATATAGTGGCAATATTGGTGTACTGCGGCGCTTTGTGCAACTATACAGTACGTCTAAGACGTTTCTGGGCTGCACATATTCTCTCGTAGAAGAAGAAAATGTTAAAAGATTGTGCATTACTGAGTACGTCGTTAACGAACGTTTTACGCCAGCAGATAAGTGAATATAACAGTCACTTCAGTTTTATGTCCTCTACGTAAGCACGATGCGCCGCAATGAATGTCGCTACCAGCGTTCTTGCTGATGTACACCTGTCCGCTGATCCGGTACTGCGAAAACCGTAATACGTTTACGGCCAATGTAGAACTTCACGAGGGTACTTGCACCATCGTGAGGATGATTACAAAGTTCTTGTGAAAGGATCAGCGAAGTGTATAAGAGCTGTCATGTTAAGCAGCTAAAGCAACGCCAATAAGTTGTTTCGGGATGAAACTAATATATACCTTGAGCGAGAAATACAAAACTTTTGAGATACTGACAGATAGTTCATTGAAATTGAACAAATCTGGTCGCAATTAGTAAATTTTCAAGCGAACATTTTTGTGCATAGCCGTTCAGTGCTACATTATATGGATTCATAATAAACTTGCGAACGTATCGAAGCATCTTAAGATACAACTGCAGTGTATCGTATCGGATACAAACAGGGTTGTGGTATCTTGTATCTGTATCTCAAGTATTTCTTGCCTGAGTATCTTGTATCGTATCGCGATACAATTTCAATGCATCTTTGCCCAGCCCTGGTTCCTATACAGACGCAACCAGTATTTGGGAAATGCTTTATTAAACCGTCGAGATTAACATAGTCATAAGCACCGTGGCCGCACGTTTCAGCTTCACTGAAGTATCTGTACGGAGCGCTTCAGCGGTACGTACAACGAGAAGATAGCAGGTCGCTCATAGCACTACCCCTCAGCAGTGGGAGGTCACGCTGCTCAGCTACGGCCCGCAAACACAAGTGTGGGTCACGGAGCAGGCAGAGGCAGCCGCCAGGGCCCAAGGTCTCCTGGCTGCCTAGCCAACAGTGGACTCTCGCACGCTGAACATCAGCTCCATGTATATGGTGTTTCTCCTCCTCCTCCTAGGGAATGGGAAAGGTAACGGCGGCTGCGAGAAGATCCGGAAGCGATGGAAGCCCTACATGAACGACGACGTGCCTGTAGATCTATGCGAGGTGCTAACGCTCGGTTTCAGCTCCAGTTTCCGTTTCTGGAGTTTGGGCATCCGTGTCGTGTCTGTAACTGTCTGTAGTTTACCTCGAACCTCTCAGCTCTGAGAAGCAACCTAGAAACAACCCAGCATTACCTAGCTAAAGTTTTAGCAGCAACCTATAAGCCACCTAGCATCACCTGGCTGAAGCCTAGCAACAACCTAGAAGCAACCAGACTTCAGAATCCTCCAGCTTCACACAAAATTATCTGTGAGTGGATTTTTTCGCTATGTATATGGTAATATACGTTACTCGAGTTGCCGTGACATGGATTAAGAGTTTCTCCTCTAGAGCACATAAACATTTAATGCACTACGGCAAGGTGTTGTTCCTGTAAATGCTCTCACAGAACACTAGGGTGGTTGCTCTCGTAATTTTATGGTTTATGCGAGAGCTGGCACTCAACGTCTCCTCGCAGCTTTCTTGCTCGACTTGCTTGCACAATCACCGCGTTCGTTCTCATCGCCTCTGCATACCGGCAGCCTGTCATAGCTTCATGTGACCGTCCAACTGGCCTGCACCGCCCGGACAAGGAAGGCTCCATGTCAGGCCAGAGTGGGAGGCTGCATGTCTGGGTTGCCCTCGCAGTCTTTTCACAAGCGCAGGCATATGTTAGCCGGAAATACTGCGGTAGCTTTAAGGAGTCGCTACGTTACAATTTTACGTTTCGAAGGACCAAAAAATTCCTTTCTCGATTTTACGAACTTTAAGATTTAACGAAATAATTTGACCGTTGTCATCAGTTCGCTCAATCGAGTTTTTACTGTATATGTAACCTTGGCAAAACACAAACACGTGTCTGAATATAAATGACCACACACTTGTGCATTTCAGGGTAAATATCTACAAGAGAACGACTGACGACTACACGCGGGCTCGTTATGCTAAAGCGCGTTTCTGACAGCGGCTGTTAACGTAGCTCCGCGTGAGGTATAAGGTGTTGATTTTAGAGAAGGCAATGCGAACTGCCAAATAAGTTTTGTTTGCGTTTGCTATATCTCAACAATAGTAAAGGCGCATTTCTAAAAATGGACATGTAACTCACTCAGGTCATTGAATTGACACAGGGTTCAAAATTTTGTTTGATAACTGCACAAGCGTAATATATACTATCCTGGCCGAGAAGCGAGATATGTGTATATTGCGAAAACGAAAACTTCTGCCGGAGTGTCGTCGTTTAATTTCATCCCTGATGGCCAGAAACACCGGTTGCAAACTGGCATGCATGTACATGAATGGCAGAGGCGGCACAGCTTCCGGCGTTGAAGGATTTTATGCAGCATGGCGCATCCGGCGGGAAGATTATGAATTTCTCTAGCCGACCCGCTTACGCAGGTCCTGCAGACGCGTCAGCAGCGTTTCGTACTGGTATGCGGCGATGTCACCGTGTAGCGCGTCGTTCATGAAGGAACCAGTCAAGGGCAGCCGCTCCCGGACCACTTTCTCGTACTGGCCGTAAAACCGCGGGAAGTGTTTCAACACCTCGTTCCTCAGAGAGTTAGGGTAAGGGCAAGAGCCCTTGAGGCAGTCTTCGACCGCGTCGCACACCGCCACCCTGATAGTCTCGTGCTGCAAGACGGTGTTGTAGCAGATGTCGCTGTTCAGCCACGTCCCCAGGGCCGGCAGGACACCGAAACCTGACCCTTCGGTGACGGGATTCTCGTTCGCCAGCATCCACCTGATGGCGGTCACCACGTTCCCGATGCTGTGGTTCTGCGTCCAAGTAGGTCCCGTCGTGTCCGTGCCCAGCAGCGCAAGGCAGACCTTGCCGTTTTCGTAGATGCTCGGGTGGAACCGCACCCTACCCGAGTCCGTGGTCATTAGCCTAACCAGCGGTGGTCTCGAAGGGTAGTCCGAGGGACAGCGGATCACGAAGTGGAAGAAGCCTCCTTCGTAGGGTGTGGCGACGGGTCCCAGGACCAGGGCGTGGATCTTGGTCACCTGGTCGTCCTCGGGCTCGACGAATACTCCGTGGTGGCGGTGCTCGTTCAGCTCCGCAATGTGTCGCAGCACAGTCAACACGCATTCTTCGGTCGGTTCCTCTTTCCCATACTGAACCGGGTCCCGGAAGGCTGTCGGAGTCGGTTGTTCTGGCGGCAGACGCTTGATTCCGGGCTCTTCGTCTTCGAGCTGAACAGTTCGCCTGAAGAGGTTGACAAACGATTGGAACATGGTTTATGCTGCAGATGTAGATGTGGAGCTTATGCTGGTCCGGGACGCGCCATCAGAGGCTGCTTGCTTGATTGCTCTTCAGCCCACGGCTGTTGCCCATTACTGGGTAAAATGATGGTATCCTCTTCCTGATGGCGTTCGCCCACAAAGGGGGATGGGTCAAGAACCGGGTGGCAGGGTGTTTAAGGTAAAGTTCTATGAAGCTAGACAATACTGGAAATTTAGACTAAAAACAAAATATCGAAGAAATGAAAACGCTAAACGAGCAAGCGGTCAGACTATCAGATGAGATTTATGACGGAGATAATCAGAACTGCTGAAAAAGCTGGTAGTCAAAAGGAGAGGCATATCAGATCAGATCAATTAACTTTATAAAACTTAAAAAAGAAATTTTTTCAAACTACTTGGAACTAAAATATAGAGATTGAAGGCTGTTGTGTGTGCGCGCGGAGATAGAAGTCTTGGCGGTACAAAACAAACTTTGAACGAATAATCGCCGGTGTGGTAAATTACCGAATTTTCTAAATGTCTATTCAGAGAATGGGCAAGTTCTCCCCCATGTGTTCTGCGTGAATTCAGAGATAGCGGCGGAGATGTTCCTGTGGCTAAAGCCCAATATGGAATGTGTGAAATATCTGAAGGACATAACCTTCGGAATGGCATTTCCAACAATTCTTTCTGGTTTATAAGTTGACGGCAGGCCAGTAAAAAATGGTCAGTGCGTTCCTCCCTGTGAAGCAGAAGACCTGGGGGTTAGACCGAGTTTAGGTATATATTTTCTTTTCAAGCATAAATCTTCCAGTTGTGAGTAAGCGCTCGTAATGTGCACTTTCTTGTCCTTGTCCTTTTTGCGCTTCTGTTACACAAGAATGAATCAGTACCAACTAGCTCGCCTTTCTGTTTTGCTTCGTGAAAAATAATGGTGGAATGAGGCAGCGGGTAATTTTGTGAAGGTTTCCAATTCACGTATGGAACCACCGATAGTGTTATATGCAAAAATGAATTGTTAAAATTTTTGGGTCGGTGTCTTTAGTTTTTCACAGCCTTTTTTTTTATTGCAGAAACATCGATTACGGAATATTTATTGGGCTGTTGGATTTCTATTCATGAATGGCCCGTACCCTCTATTCATGGGGGATCGAGGGAAGAATGGATGACTTATCACGATGATAGCCAGTAGATCCACTAATATTTTTAAGATCAAAAGGGAAAGTAAAATAATAAAGGATTAACAATTTAGCGAAACGATCGTCTTGATTACGTTAGAATCTTCTCAACAGCTGCGCAGACATCCGCACGACAACGTTGAAGAAAGTAAAAAGAAAAAAAATTGGACAGTGAAAGAAAAAGAGATAAGAGGACATGTCACGATTTGCCTCTCAATCGTCTGCATATCTTTTTGTACCGATCATTGTAATCTCAATTGCAATAAACTGAAACTGAACTGAAACTGAACTGATTTCATTGACGTAACCATAGAAGAACTGGCGCAAGCTGTTCAGTTACTCCCGAATTCAACCCCCGGTCCTGAGGGTGTTACGTCAGGCATGCTAAAAATTTTATTTGATGTGTCTCCTCAGAACCTTCTTAATCTTGTAAATCACTCACTCGGAAATGGTTGGATCCCTCCAGACTGGAGACTTGCAAAAATAATTCCCTTGCTTATGAAACAAGGAGCAGGTGTGCATATTGATAATATAAGACCTATAGCATTACCTTCGCATGCCATTAAATTAATTGAAAGAGTGTTATACATTAGAATTATTAAATTTATTGCAGATAACTCGTTATTGAGCCCATGTCAGATAAGATTTAGACCTGGATACTCCATATGGCATGCACATGTAGATTTAGAGGGACGTATTAAGCTTGCTCGCCACAAGCGGCAATTGGCAGCATTAGTCACTCTAGATTTGGCTAAGGCGTACGACAGTGTCGAACATATCATCTTGCTCAATGCCTTAAAAAACTTGAATTTTCCGGGATATATTATCAATTGGTTGTATGAGTTCCTAAACGGTAGGAAATTTTGTTGTTCCCAACGTGGCTTATCATCCTCGAAATATGATCAATCTAGAGGGTCCCTCAAGGTTCAGTTCTTTCCCCTGTTTTATTCAATATTCTATTAAGCTCAATTCCTTTGAACAGTAACGTTACAGTTTATGTATATGCAGACGACATTGCATTCTTCGCTTCGGCAGGTAATATTCATTCACTGTATGCAGTATTACAATCATACTTGGGAAGTTTAGAATTCTGGTTTGAACATATTCGAATGACTCTAAACGTTAGCAAAAGTTCCTTGATTGTTTTTCCATTGAATGCTCCAGTTAACATTTCCCTTCAGTATCGTCAAGAAGTAATTCCCCAAAATGACTGTGTCAAATATTTAGGAGTATTTTATGATGAAAAACTCAGCTGGAGCAAACACATTGAGCACGTCAAATGTAAGGCAACACGCGCTCTTAGTATGTTACGTAAGCTTGGTCACCACCCTTCTGGGCTACGCAGAGACAAGCTACTTATGATTTATCGGATGTATGTTCGACCAATTTTAGAGTTTGGTTGCATATTATACTCAGGGGGGCCTGCATACAAGTTTCATCCCCTGGTTCTCATAGAGCGAGAGGCCCTTCGAAGTTGTCTAGGGGTACCAAAATTTACAGCAAACAGTATTCTATACCTAGAAGCTCGAATCTCCATTCTAGTTTGCAGATTCCGCATTCTCACCGTCAAAACATATTTAAAAATTTTTGCGTCCTCACAAAGTCGAGTACAGTTTATATTCGTAGCTGAATCGTCAACGTTTTTTAATGAGCCTTGGTCTCGAATATATAAACCACAAGTTTTGTTCGTACAGGACCAACTAGAATCATTAAATGTTAACATACGCGACATCGTAGCAAACGATAAATCATCGGCCATAGCAAAAATTGAATTTGATGATATCTTCCCATCTAATGCCAAACTTTTACCTTCTAGATATTTAATAGGATTGTTAGAGGATCATTTACTTCGATTGGGCATAGATAACATAATTGCCACTGATGCATCCATGTGCGAAGAGAAAGCGGGAGTGGGCATATTTTCAGAGGCTTTATCATGGTCGTACTCCTTGCGCCTCCCAGATTATACTCCCATATTCGAAGCTGAGCTCCTCGCAATTATATTAGCCCTTCGAAAACTACCAGTAAATGA
The DNA here is from genome assembly GCF_013339695.2 of Rhipicephalus sanguineus. Taxonomy (NCBI): domain Eukaryota; kingdom Metazoa; phylum Arthropoda; class Arachnida; order Ixodida; family Ixodidae; genus Rhipicephalus; species Rhipicephalus sanguineus. The sequence goes on along the minus strand of NC_051179.1, from coordinate 81,807,171 downwards.
GTCATCAGTTGTTATAGTTACTGATTCGCTGACAGTATGTACATCTTTATCTTCTACTGCTTCTGAGTCTCTCGTTCTAAATGCATTCACTTCCTTAATCCCAAAATATTTGAGTACCGTGCGATTGGTATGGGTCCCAGGTCATTGTGGCATACTAATAAACGAGATGGCAGACACTCTCGCGCGGTGGTCTCTGGGTGGTCCTATTTTGTCCATTGTACCTGATACAGCTTTCATTACTGATTCGAGATTTCGGAAGTATTCTCTAATTCAAGATGCCAAAAGTATGAAATTACCAGTTCCCGAATATGGTCATCTTTCATTCGGCTGGAATAATAAATGGTGTCCCACTCGAAGACTGGAAGTGGCTATTACGAAATTGCGATGCCGGATACCCCCACTTAATTTTTATTTATACAGGTCTGGTCTGGTGCCATCTCCTATGTGCTATTTTTGTCAGGAATCTGAAAACATTGATCATTTCTTGCTTACCTGCCGTCGATTCATTAGGCATAGAAAAAAGCATTTCAAAATATTATTCAGAACTTTAAGAATTAATCTGAATTCTCAAAATATTCTTTCCCTTGGGGCGTCTTCTCTTGGCTTCAGCAACAGGAACGTCTGCTCAGCCCTATGCGAATTTCTCGGTGAGACACGAAGAATTCCCTGTTAACTTATTCCTTAACAAAATTTGGTACTCCAGAATTCCTTTCATTCATTCGTTCATTGTTTCTCATATTGTGGTATCATTCTGCTCCTTATTCCATATCGACTAGTCATTCTTAAAATTTCGTTTATTCCTGCGGCAATTGATTTATTCCTCATTCTTTAAAAAATTATTAAATTAACCGCTGGTTTCATGGCCGATCCCCCGTAGTGGGTAAGAGCCAACAAACGGGCACAAGCAAGCAAGCAAGCACCGTCCCTTGTAGTGCGCGGTTTTCAAATTCTTCAAAGATGAACCACCTTGCCCAACTATCTACTTTACTGCCTCTCACAACCTTCTAGCGAGGAGGCTCCCAAAGATAACGCGCGGAATGAAAAGGTTTATTTGAATTCGGTGATAACCTCTACTTTCACTGCCATCTTTTTAAAACAATATTTGCTCTCTGTTTTATGTAGCTATTTAGCTCCGGAAACTGCTGAATTGTAGCTGCCATGCGATGAACAAACGCGAATTTCAGCGCACACTAAAAACTTGATACACTTAAGTACATGATGTAGTTTTAGGTTGAAAGTGTAAGCGATGAGCGATAGCCCGATGTCTAAAACAAACACGAAAAGTTTGCACCAAATGCAATTGCCGAACGATAAACATTAAATACAATAAAACGTGAACGCGTTATCCCTTTCAACAATACCTCTCGCATACGCGCGGAGTCAATGTGATTATGTTAGAATTTAGAAGATAAGTTAATGTGTACTGATATTGTAAATTACGTACTTTAGACAATCTCTCGTTCGGTTAGTAAAATCGACTCATTGGAGAGAGTGAAGAATTCTTGACTGGAAAGGCAAATCCATTTCGCTCTTCAGCAGTCATATTTATATTGTTTTTTTTTTATTATCTTGGGAAACACATCAGTGAGCTTAACTCGAATGGTCCTTTTAAAAAAAGTCCTGATGTACGACCTTTTGACAGCGTTACGTTCATAGTAGCAGTTATGAATATTGGAAAAAGCTGCATGGGCATACTAGACGCTTTAATTTTACCTTTGAACGCATCGTTCGTGCACGCAATGTACGTTCGCTAACAGATTGGAATTTTGCGATGAGGAGTAACAAAGCTATCACGAAATACAGGGTTCTGAAACGCTGCATCACATATCAGAATAGCCTTAATTCTGCAAAACTGAAAAAAAAAATATGAGAAATGGAAACCTGTAAAAATATAGTTATCTGGGCCGATTACTCCTGGCGTAATTTCTCGCCCTTCGAACATTTCCGGAGATGGATAGAAGGATGGATGGAAAACGTTATTGAAAGTCCTGAGGTGCGCGACTCAGTGCGCAGCGGGCCGCTCCCACGTTGGGACAGTCAGGCCAAGCCAGACCGCCGCATTCATTAAGGTAAACTGCAGGCTCGTAGTTCTCTTAAGGCACTCATGCATACACAAGGGCGCAAGCGTGCTCTCCTCCCCTTCCTGCCCTAGATTATTTCGCGGGGAAAGGTGCGCCACGAGGGGGAACGATGGCTTGTGCGCATGTGATAATGAAGGAAAAACATACTAGGTCTCCTTCTCAATCTCGACATGCTTCACTGCAATGCATAGTGCACGCCTCCCCGCAGTACGTTTCGTTGTCTGCTTCGCCGCATAGCGTTTCTGCGCTGCAACAAAACACTGTATGTTTCACCACGAAGCAAGCTTGCACAACAACAAAGTAAATTTTTGTTGCACCTTTTCTTGCATAACATTGCAGTAGTGTGGCAAGGCTAACTTTAAAAAAAAATTACAGCATATTCACGGGGTGAATGATGATGAGTGGGGCGAAGCTCCGGAAGGAATCATCGGTAAACTGTGAAACTCTTCCGTGCAATTCGCCCCACAATTAAAAGTGAAACACTTGAGTAAATGTCCCTCGCGGGCTCGCATATCGGGATTCTGTCTGCGAGCGCGCGCTGCCGCCGCCTTGCGCGCTCGCCGCTCAGCAGCCTTGTCTATCCGGCGACTCCGAGCGCGCGCCAACAGCGAACGGGATTTATTGCACCGCGCCCCCTAGCCTACGTCGCCGAACGATTCTTCCACCAATGACACGCGCCATATGTGACATCATTCCTATTATAACATCTCGCATCTTTCATCATCAACTACAAGTACCGCCATCTAGTTTTATAACATCTCGCATCTTTTCATCAACTACAAGTACCGCCATCTAGTGAACACTCCAAGAACTAAACTAGAGGTGGCTACCTACTACTACAACTACATACATCGGGGACGACCGACCCACGCCTTAAGGAGCTTCGCCCCTAAAAATTAATTTTGGTTACGCATATTGGACTCTTGCTGCTTAATTAACGGCTCCTTGGCAAGCATTACCAATCTCGTAACGCCGCAACGTCAACATAGGGTTATATTGATACTACGTAATACAGCAGTGACTGTGCAAACACTTCGTGTACTATCGCAAATATTAGTTTTCCCAAGTTATAGTACAAGAATATAAGATCCCATAAACGGAGTCCGTAATTACAAGGGGGCCGCCACGGCACATTTATCTGACGCTTGACTAGTTGCAGGCACACACACAAGCTTAGCTTGAAAAATTAATAATGACAGTTCACATAATGATTGCACATACCCCAAACGCACGTTAATGCAGTGCCAGCTTCGAGTGGACTCAATCAAAATACATGACGTCATGGCGAGCTGATTTACTTATTTAAGGCATTACTAGGGGTGGGACTTAATACACAGCGCGTTCACTCATAACATGCTTCAGTATACATCGTCAACATGTTAGGACATAATAGCGAGCAAGCTAGTATAAGCTATTCTAAACATGTTAAGTTCAACATTTATAATAGTTAGCGAGCAACTTTAATTATAAGCCACTATAAGAACCACTAGAGACTGCTTTATTGCTAACGAAATGATTTTTGAAGGGTCTTGGAACTTATGTGCAAGGTAGCATCGCTACCCTTTCTTCGCCTTTGAGTCCCTTCTGGATGCCTTAACCTTAGGAGTGTCTTAAAATGTAGAATGAAAGAAGATAACTTTTTAGGGCTCGTTTTTCTTTGTTCGGCACAATATTAATGAGACCTAAGAGACCATAATGCCAAGGAAAGTATAGGCGATGTTATTTGTAGCAATTAGGGTATAAATGTGAAGAAAGTAAAGTGGACGAAACGATAACATGCCGCCGGCGGGAACCGAACCTGCGACCTTCGAATAACGCGTCCGATGCTCACTGAGCTACGGCGGCGGTCATCCTCTCGTCCACTTTATGGGGTATATATGTGCATTTAAACCTAGGAGTGTTAGTCAGTGCCGATCGCAGCCATGGCGGCGAGTGTGGAACACTCTTTTTTATGCCTGTTGGCGTCACGCAGCACAAGATCTTTTTTACGAGCCGGCCGCTGACCAATAATCTCTCGCAAACTACCTGAAGGCACCAAGTCTGCCAGAACGAGACCCTCGCTATGAATGTATGTGTTGATCGCGGTGAAGCTGGTTTGTTACAGGTGCATACCAGTGAGGTAAATGCTAGTTAAAGCTGAATAAAGTGCAGGTCAAAAGCTGGTTAGGCACAGGCCGGAAATGAGTTTACTTAACTTTCATTGGTCAAACAGGGGGTTAAATAAGGAACTGGGAATGTAAAGTATGTCTAAGGATGGAACTGGGAATCGAAAGTAAAATTAGTACCAGAACAGGGTATCTTGAAGTCACGTGACAAAAGTGGGAAAATCATCCCCATCCCCCGCGCTAGGTGCAAGGGGGGTAGTGGTGATGCGTATACAGGGACACTGTTGTTGTTCATAGTCAGTGTCACTCACGGCTATCAGCCATATGCTTGTACTGTATGAGGTCCGTTCGATTCGCCTGTGTCACCCGGACCTGTAATCCAGGGCCCATACAAGGCCATTCATTTCAGCGGAGCAGCAATGTCGTCCTTTGAACCACACCATTCGTCTCAAAATGTGCAGAGCTGATTCACGATTTTCCTGCGCCCTCCCTGCTGACGGTTCCTGCTTGGTGCACGCGGACATAGGATGCGCTGTTAAACCCCGCTTACGCGAATCTGCTGTGTTTGCACAACCTATACGAGCGCCTTTATAGCTCAACAAATTGAATACAACGCGGTTCTTCGGCATTTCAAGCTTACGATGGACAGTGTGCATTAATGGGACAAAAGATGAACCCTCCACCTTGTGTCGGTTCTCCGCGTTTCTATATAGTCACGTTGTGCCTGCACCGCTGAACTCGAGCAGCGCAATTTCGGTATGCTCTGAAAAGTGAGAGAGCACGGTGCAGGCTAATCGAACAAACCTGCGGTTGTCGCGATCACGGTGCAGCATGGGCCAGCAATCTCGGAGACTCCGATACATTCCGGTGTCGTCAAAACATGGCGCGATGGGTCCGGTAAAGGCCCGTAATAGAAAACGTCTGAGTGAAGCTACACTCTGGGCGTGAAGGTACACGTAAAAGTGACTTAAGCGTGCTTCTAAAAATTACCCGCAACTTGCAACAGGATCATAAACCCCCTGGTATCGCCCCAGGCACTATTTCATATTATCGAAGTGTACTTCTACTTCGGAGCACCTGGCGGTTCGTGCAAACAAATAAAGCGCGCTACTATACAGATTTATTAAAAAAACGCCAGGCCTGCGCTGAAACCGCAGCACAGTCACAGCGAAAGCTGGAAGAGCAGCGTTTCTAGAGCCCGTTGTAAGCTCTCTTGGGGCTACAATACAAGTATACTAGAAAGGTACCCACTACGCCATATATCACAATTTTGGTGAAGTTGGGAAGCACCTACTAAGCCATTATTCTTCATTCTGCGGAGAAGCGAGGCACCAGCTACACGTCTGTAAGGCATTATGCGCACTTTATTGACGCGACGACTGATGACGATGAAGAATTATGGCTCAGCCCTTTGTAATGGGTTGGAAGGTTTAAACGGCCCACCAGTTATGTAATTTGCATTGGGTGACGCCCGGTCGCTATTTCCCTTTCCCGTCATGCTGTATACCATACGTTGACGTGGGAGAGAGACGGGGGGGGGGAGAACTTTACTGAGACCATGAGGAAATGGATCATGCGCTTATGGGCTTCCTTGGCAACCAATACAAGTGCACTTGCGAGGAACCCACTACGCTATAAATCATTGTAATTTTACTGAGACCCCGAGGAAGTGGATCATGCGCTTATGGGCTTCCTTGGCAACCAAGTGCACTTGCGAGGAACCCACTACGCTATATATCATTGTAATTTTTGACAAGTAGGGCAGCAGGCACTGTGCCATTTTTCGTCATTCTACGGAGAGCATTGGTACCTGCTAAACGCATGTAAGGCATTATGCGCACTTTGTTGATGCTGTGCCTGATGACGATGAAGAATTATGGCAGAGCCCCTTGTAATGGGTTGGAAGCATTCAATAACCTACTCGTTGCGCAATTCGCATTGTATGACGCCTGGTTACAGAATTCGCGTTGTGCGACGCTTGGTGCTTATTTTACTCATCTACCACGCTATATTGCATATGCTAATGTGGTTCCTTCCCGACATGAAGCCTGTATAGGACCTTTTTGCAATGCAGTTTCAAGCACCGGCATGGCTCAGAGGTTGAATACTGGGCTCCCACGCAGAGGGCCCAGGTTCGAACCTCGTTCCATCCTGGAATTTTTTTCTAATTTCGTTTTTTTTTTTCTTATTTCGAGCGATACTGGTTACAGACACCGGCGGCGGCGGCGGCGGCAGCGGCAGCGGCGGCGGCGGACAACTACGGCGCCAAAAACGGCCGGTGAAATGATCTTATAACAGCTATCGCTGTAAAATACTTTCAAGACCCGAAGACCCTGAAAGTATTGCCCCACAATCTTTTACAGCGAAAGCTGTTATGAGATCATTTCACCGGCCGTTTTTGGCGCCGTAGTTGTCCGCCGCCGCCGCCGCCGCCGCCGCCGCCGGTGTCCGTAACCAGTATCGCTCGAAATAAGAAAAAAAAACTAAATAAGAAAAAAATTCCAGGATGGAACGAGGTTCGAACCTGGGTCCTCTGCGTGGGAGCCCAGTATTCAACCTCTGAGCCATACCGGTGCTTGAAATTGCTTTGCTAAAAGGTCCTATACAGGCTTCATGTCGGGAAGGAACCACATTAGCATATGCAATATAGCGTGGTAGAAGAGTAAAATAAGCACCAAGCGTAGCACAACGCGAATTCTGTAACCAGGCGTCACACAATGCGAATTTCGCAACGGGCAGGTTGTTGAATGCTTCCAACCCATTACAAAGGACCCTGCCATAATTCTTCATCATCAGGCACAGCATCAACAAAGTGCGCATAATGCCTTACATGGGTTTAGCAGGTACCAACGCTCTCCGTAGAATGACAAAAAATGGCAGAGTGCCTGCTGGCCTACTTCTCAAAAATTACAATTATTTATAGCGTAGTGGGTTCCTCGCAAGTGCACTTGGATTGGTTGCCAAGGAAGCCCATAAGCGCATGATACACTTCCTCTGGGTCTCAGTAAAATTACAATGATTTATAGCGTAGTGGGTTCCTCGCAAGGGCACTTGTATTGGTTGCCAAGGAAGCCCATAAGCGTATGATCCATTTCCTCGGGGTCTCAGTAAAGTTCTTCGCTCCCCCCCCCCCCCGTCTCTTTCCCACGTCAACGTATGTTATACAGCATGACGGGAGAGGGAAATAGCGACCGGGCGTCACCCAATGCAAATTACATAACTGGTGGACCGTTTAAAGATTCCAACCCATTACAAAGGGCTGAGCCATAATTCTTCATCGTCATCAGTCGTCGCGTGAACAAAGTGCACATAATGCCTTACAGACGTGTAGCTGGTGCCTCGCTTATCCGCAGAATGACGAATAATGGCTTAGTAGGTGCTTCCAAACTTCACAAAAATTGTGATTTATGGCGTAGTGGGTACCTTTCTAGTGTACTTGTATTGTAGCCCCAAGAGAGCTTAACGGGCTCTAGAAACGCCGCTCTTCCAGCTTTCGCTGTGACTGTGCTGCGGTTTTAGCGCAGGCCTGGCGTTTTTTTTTATCAGTAACCCTCCCCCTCCCCCTCACGCAGTACTCCTGGAGCGTGTGAGGTATATGAATAAACAAATTCTTATTCATCAAACTTTGACTCTACGTGAGTTTCAAAAGAAAATATTTGGTGTTGGAATCCCGTTTCCAAATATTCATAGTCCAGTCCAGTGTTGCGGAATGGGCGCCTCCATTCCATTCCAATTTCATTCCGGGGAATTAGAACTTGCCGCAATTCCATTCCTTTCAATTCCTGGGAATGAAAAAACTTAGCCCATTCCCACTCCGGGAATGGCCTGGCAGTTCAATTCCATTCTTGTAATTTCTCAACGTAGGAAAGGCATCTTGATAGTTTTAGCGAGTTAAGAATAAACGCCCATAAAGCTGATGTCATCAGATGCATTAAGAACTGCAGTAGTACGCAAAACACGTTACCAAGGTCGAGGGAAGTAGCTTGGCGACATATCTCGTGCAGTACAACCAGCCAACTAATTCCCATAGGGGCAGTTCTCCCGCTACCTATAGTATTTGCATGGTCAGCATGTTTGAACGAATGGTGATGTTTTAATATTGTTTAAGCTTAAATATGGTAATGCTAAAATGACGATATAGCGTATTTTTATGCTGACAAAAGTAGTGTTCAAGAAGACTAAACAGTTTTGCCACGCCTCTGGAGCGGTCTATCGTGAATATGGAGAAAACTAAGATTTGGTTAATGGAGAACAAAACCCTCTAGATCTACTGGTACAAGTTGGAACAGTGCACCGCTCGGGCACGTTGTGCTTTTGCATCGAATATGGAACGCTGGGCCGCACTGCTTGTCATCAATCACGCTTGTCAGGACCTCGCAAGCATGGATGGGGTGAGGAGAACTTTCTGTGTTCGCCTGTGCGCAGGTATGCAATGTCTTGTTGTTAAATTGTTAAATTCGAGGCTCTGACTTACTAATGTTTGAAGTCTGAAAAACAGCGCGTAGACGAAAACGTGCTCTATTTTCGGAAAAAGACATAATTCCATTCCCATTCCATTCCGTGCAAAAGGCGCTTAATTTCATTCCCATTCCATTCCTTCAAACATTGTCCCCATTCCATGCCCATTCCATTCCGGGGTCGCAAAAATGTGGAATGATTCTGGAGTCATTCCAGTTCCGGAGTGGCAACTCCGCAACACTGGTCCAGTCTATTCGAGAAATCCGCAACTATTAGCACGCCTCTAGTAATAATACATTCAAGTGAGGTAACAAAGAGCCATAAAAAATGCGAAGAGACTCCGAAAGGTTGAAACACACAATTATATACGCGAGCTCTTGTCGGATAGCGCGGTGGAGGGGCAACGCCCCCATTTATACGTTTTCATTCAAAGGACACGTGGCGCAATCATTAATTATACAGGAGAAGTTGGGCACCATACTCGATATTTACTTGGCTTATTAGAGCATCCATTACCTGCTTCGGCACATCAGAGAACGGCACTGGCTAAGAAGGAAAGCTGCTGGTGAGGTCTGTTTTTAATTATACCGGAAAAGTCGATAAATTGCGTCATAATAAAATGCTCTGTTGGGCGTGTTGGTTCATTCTGTAATAGATTGAGCGCAAATGGACGGGACACAAGAAGACAAGACGACTAGACGAGCGCTCACTACCAACTGGTTTTATTCAGAAAAAAACATAAGTATATGAAGCATAGTACACCACAAGCGCGCCTGCGCACACATCACGTGAGAAAAATTATTAATAAAGTTATCTTAAATTCCGCTGAATCAACTGAAACTCACTCCCCCGCAAGAAGCATACTGACGTTTGGCTAACACAATCGGTGCCTTTCTTTTGGATGTGAAAAGCCTCCAGAAGCTCACGTGCCACGGTGTCTCTGCTGCGGCCCAGCACCTTCAGTTCAGTAAACAGAGGCTCACAGTCGCACTCCGCGCAGTGCGCCGGAAGGTGCGCGCGCCAATCATTTGTGAGCGACAGCTCATGCTCACGTGCCCGGTCGTTGACACACCGGCTCGTTTGTCCGATATAGGACTTCCCGCAGCTCAGTGGCAACTCATACACGACCGCCTCCGCACATTCCCTGTAAGGCCGGGTGTGCTTTTTACCACAAGACGCTTTCCTTTTTCCCTCTCCTGCTATGCGCGCACAAAGCTTTGACAGCTTGTTCGGCGCTGATATGGCGATAAGCACATTGTGCCTAGCCGCCACTCTCTTGGCCCGAGGTACTGCCATACATACACAACGTGACGCACAACCTCAAGAGAGTGGCGGCTAGGCACAATGTGCCTATCGCCATATAAGCGCCGAACAAGCTGTCAAAGCTTTGTGCGCGCATAGCAGGAGAGGGAAAAAGGAAAGCGTCTTGTGGTAAAAAGCACACCCGGCCTTACAGGGAATGTGCGGAGGCGGTCGTGTATGAGTTGCCACTGAGCTGCGGGAAGTCCTATATCGGACAATCGAGCCGGTGTGTCAACGACCGGGCACGTGCTCACAAATGATCGGCGCGCGCACCTTCCGGCGCACTGCGCGGAGTGCGACTGTGAGCCTCTGTTTACTGAACTGAAGGTGCTGGGCTGCAGCAGAGACACCGTGGCACGTGAGCTTCTGGAGGCTTTTCACATCCAAAAGAAAGGCACCGATTGTGTTAGCCAAACGTCAGTATGCTTGCGGGGGAGTGAGTTTCAGTTGATTCAGCGGAATTTAAGATAACTTTATTAATAATTTTTCTCACGTGATGTGTGCGCAGGCGCGCTTGTGGTGTACTATGCTTTATATACTTATGATTTTTTTTCCGAATAAAACCAGTTGGTAGTGAGCGCTCGTCCAGTCTTCTTGTCTTCTTGTGTCCCGTCCATTTGGTTGGTTGGTTGGTTGAAAAAACTTTATTTGGGTCCTGCAAGGCGCGCGTCAGCGCGCAGCGGGCGACTCCCACGTCGGGACCGTCAGACCAAGCCTGCCGGCCGCTCCGCGGGCCTGCTGGACGGCCCAGAGCTGGTCAGCCAGGAGGGAGCTGCGGAGGGCCGCCTCCCACCTGGCCGAAGCAGTATCGGGACCTCATTACCGTGGCACCGATCCCGAGGAATGTCCATCCCGAGCACAACCGCGGTAGGCGACGGGCCAGAGCCGCTGCTATTCTCAAGCAGATCCGTCCATTTGCGCTCAATCTATTACACAAATTGCGTCATCTTTGTCTCGAGGATCGTGGTCACGCGACGAACTTTCAAGCGATAGCTTGTCACTGCCCACGTTTCGAAGGGTTGGCGTGGCTGTGTCATCGGCCTCGCCAAGCGAGCCTGTATTTGAGACAGCGTGTATAAGTAAAGGTGATGACGACTTAGTGAGCCGATCATATACCAGTATGCGAAAAATGTGCCCTCGCAATGGTTCTAAAACTGTTAAGTGGGGTCAAACACAGACAAAGCAAGAGGCTGTGGTCGCGATGCATCTATGAGGGTAGCACAGGGAGTATTATCGAGATTGAGAACAGCTCGTACTCGGACTTCCACTTCGCCTTCCTTTCCACCGATCTCTTGCTACAGATTTTTTTTTTCTTTTCAAGGAACACAAAACCGAAACACTGAAGCTGTCTAGACTTGTCAGTTATTCAATGAGACCTCCAATGGCCGTAATTTCCACCGTCATCGATTAACTATTAGAGGAGAAATCAAACGTCGTATTTTTATTTCTGCATTTCGAACCGAAATTTGAGGACTTCAATGTCATTGTGACCTCAGAAATTAAAAAAAAAAAATGCTTTTCGTAGTTTGGCCACATTGATTCAGTATACCTTCCTGAAATTTGCCATTTTCAATATGTGGCATCATTAGAACGCAACTTCATTGTTGTTTTAGCGGTAAAGAATAACGTAGGCGCTGAGACGCCGTCAAACTTTATGACGTCACCAGGAGCTGGTGCGGGATTTTCTTCCCGCGCTTCTTCTCGCTTATACTAAGCTTCAAAACATGGTAAGAACGAAACTTCCTTGCTTTTGTCTTGCGAAATGGTAATTTACTCAAACGAGAGGAAAAAAAAGAACTTGGAGGACGCTTGACATTCGCCTTCAAGAGTAGAACGCGACAGCGTAATCGGGCTCCGTGCACATCGCTTTCTCCTGCTAGCCTCGCTTCGGTTCTCGGGGCATACCTCAATAGTGCCGCAAGGAAACGAACGTCTTTGCGCGTAACATTCGCCGTTTCAAACTATCCTAGAATACTTACTGCAAGTACAGTTGCGCAGTGCCTACTATCACATAATTATTCCTCCTGCGATTCAGCGAAGGGCCCACTACGCGTCCGCAGACACGTGAACGTACTAAGCTGCTCACTTTAATAATAATATCTGGGGTTTAACGTCCCAAAACCACGATATGATTATGAGGGACTCAGCTGCTCACTTTGTTGATGCTTTTGCTGACGATGGTGATAAAATATGTCTGAGCGCTTTGTAATGGGCGGGCCTTTAAAACACCCACTCGTTCCGCAATTCACATGTTTTGACGCCTGGCGCGATTCTACGCTTCTTCCACGCAATATTACATGCGTTAAGGACGCTCCTCCCACTACAAGACATTCATATAGTGCTTGTTTTGAAGCTGTTTCAAGCAATGGCGTGGGGTCTGTGCACATGCTTGCCACGCGGAAGGCCTCGGCTCGATTCTCACTGGAACCAGAGGTTTTTATTATTTAATTTATTTGCATCTTTCTCGATTTTTCGATCACGGACAACGCTGACTTTTCGCTCACAACCAATGACGCCGACACCGACGCCAACACCGAAGTTTCTGTGAAACGAGCTCCTTAACGCTACCGCGTTAAGATGGAAACGACTATATTCCTTGACTAAGGTGACTGGTGGTCGCACTCGCACGTCGGTGTCTGTCCTCGGGTTAACATTGTCTCTCTTCGCGCTGCCGAAGATCTCAGAGGCCACGTAGAAAGAAGCGCGTGGTTGAGATCTGCTCCGCCAGGTGCCCCAACGATCTCAGTAGCTTACGGGAAAATCGTCGGCTTTTTCAATGAACCCGTTGAATTAGATTTCATTAATTATCGTGAAAGTTAATAGGCCCTTATGTAAACGTATGCTCCGATATCATACGTATTCAATATAACTCTACCACAACCATAGACTTCACACCAGTTTTATTCTTTAGAAGAATTTTTCTGAATATTCAGAAAACGGAAGTGGTCTACCGGAAGTGCGTGGAAGAGAAAGAAGAGTGTCACTCGGTTGTCGTGCCTCGAGAAAGAAATTCTGCGTGGAATAGTTCTCCAGTTGAGACTTCAAAGTATCCCTGTTAGTTAGAGACGCAAAACTGTTGCCAACATAACGCACCGATGAACATTTGGTATTTTCAAGGATATGAAGCAGCCATGACCTATAAATAATCACCAGGGTCATGGGCGAGTAGCACAATACGCGGATTACCATGAATTCTGGGAGGCAGTGGGTTGAAACCAAGGGGGCATACGACGCCGTGAACCCAACCTGGGTTGCAGCATATCGAAATGATCGTGCCGCATAGATGTTGCTTGAGTATGATATCCCTGCCGATGGGACTGCGGGCCTGTGTCACTCATCATAAGTGAATTGTAGGGCTGCAGCAACACGCTGATTAGCTGTCCGGAAGATGCGCAACAACGTCCCATTATTTTAGCTCTTATAGCCAAACTAGAAGACTTTATAGGGAACGCAAGTGCCATTTGATGCGACGGGTCAGATTGTCAGTAACATACAGTCAGGGAGCTGTCAATTATTCATAGTAGCCGTGAATCTTAAGACAAGTGATTAATTATCGGCAAGATGTCGTAGATTTTGGACATTTTTTTCTATTACGCAAGCATAATTATGGCAACTCAGTGGAAAACCCCCGCCTCCGGCCGTCTGAAGCAGACGCCTATACATCGCCACAATAAGGCTTTGCTAACGGGCGAGTGGAAAGCAAATGGAAGAAAATCGTGACATGCGCTATATGACGTCATACAGTCGCTTCAGCACAAGGTTCCCAAACACGCGCCCCGCGGTCCACATGCTGCCTGCAAACCTTTCGCCAGAGGCCCGGTCCGCATTTGACTATCTTCGCCTCATTTTTTTATATTTTCTTAACAGTATGTTCATGAGTCACACAAACATGACTGGCCTAAAGCATTTTAAGCGCGATGCACTTACAGACCGAAGGCGAACGGCGTCCATCCGTGGTCACGCAGTTTCGTGCGAAACAGCCGCTGAACTTTGCCACTAGGTTGAGAAAGGGTGCCATAATCCCATCATCGGAAAGTTTTGGAGGGTTTCGCCGCTAGGGGCCCTCCCACGCTGCAGCAAGGCGCTGGCTGGCGGAGGGTCTTTCCGCTATGGTCGCCGCTGAGGAGGCTCGCCGAGAACGACAGCGCTCGCTCGCCCGAGAATGGCAGTGCCGACGAAGAACGAATTTCACTGTCAGGGCTAAGCGAGCAAATATAAACACAAGAGACACATAAGGGCAGGGCATGCATTGCATTTCCCCAGTATTCACTTAGAGTGGAGCTGCCCACAATATTGTTTTTCGTGAGGCACCAAATGCGGTCAACAAAATGTAACCGCGGAACGAAAACTACATTTCAGAATAGGTGTCCAGATTTCAGTCGTTGTGGAGATCCGTATTCATACCAGGGCTGGGCAGTATCGCGATACAAGAGTATCGCGATAGTATTTCAGGGAGACCTTTGAGTATCTGTATTTCTGTATCGAGATACGTTTGATAAATGTATTTGTATCTCAGTAGTGAAATATTTTTACGATGTATCGTTTGTATCGCTATACTATGCAGGACACGATTATCGCGTTACATTTTTTGTAGGTAATGAGTTCAGTGGTGATTCCATTAAACATGGCAACTAACCGCCCCTATACTAAGTGTTCTTTTCAGACTACATTATCTGATGTTCCGTACAGCCCTACTCACAGTTCTGTCCACTGCAAGAGCGGCGCAGCGCCCCGATATTGGTCAAGTGTGTTCGTTGGAAGCCGTTGTGTCCATTAATTCGCGTGTCCACTAATGATCGCACGTATCGAATACTATGGGACTCTTCCGTGTCCCACGAACATGAACATGTGTAGTACACGGAATATATCCTACATCATACCTTATACTTATGTATCTACTACAATTATTATTTCTCGCGTTCCCTTCTCTCCATCACGAAGTTACTTCTTATGTAACTTAATCTTCTTTTAAGTTACCTCTTATATGTAACTTAATCTTGTTAGAATGTCAAACATAAATTTATGTTGACTGATTGTGTTAACTACGTGCTTTTGACAATCGCTTATTCCGTTAGTAAAATCGACGCACTGGCGAGCCCGCTGAACTCTTGACTGGAAAGGCCAATCCATTTATCTATTTCACGCTTATACGATCACATTTACGTTATCTTCTTGTCATCTGTCAATGAGCCTAAATTGAGTAGTTCCTTTTAAAAAAAGTTAGGATGTACGGCCCTTTGGCAATGTTACGTTCATAGAGGCAGATATGAATATTGAAAAAAGTCACAGTTTCGCCGCAAGGCCGAAGCAATGAATGCGATAGCAAGAAACTAATGCTATATGATGTGAGGCTCGCAAATGGATACTCCCAGTTTGAACAGCGCTCCTGTTGCAAAGGCGACCGAAGCAGCGAAGGAAACTAGCGTGCTTCAAGTGTCAAGCTGAGACACTTGATATTTCGCGCTCATCTTCTGTTTGTTCGTTTAGCGGCGTCCCTTGAGCTCGAGTGGCTTTCGTACGCTCGGTAACATGAGCGCGGACATCACGGTGAAAGCGTGAAACATCCCTCTTCCCCTCAGCACAAGAAAACCGCGCGAGCAGACAGCGGAAGGGCAAGGTTCTCCCTGCGCAAGTATAAGAAGCGAGCGAGCTCGCAGACGACTTTAAATGCTCCTGTCGCGCTCCTAACGCCATCTCGCTGGTAATGAAGAAACGCTTATAAGCGCAGCCGTCTCCGAGTCCGTCCAGCGGTAAAGGGTGTGTATATGACGCTCGCCGTTACTTACGTGGAGGATCTGCGTTTCGTGGCGTAGTTCTTAGCGCCACTCGCTGCGGAGGAAGAGGTCCCTGGTTCGATTCCGCGCTTCGGAAGCATTTTCTGAATTACTTTTCTTTGGGGCTTTATATATATATACATACTTATACATATACGGTGCATGACGGCGGCGACGGCGACGGCAAAATCCAGCCGAGACTGTCCATATAATTGCTATCGCAATAAAAGGGTGCAGCGGCATGCATGTAATCTTAATGCCCTCAGCACGGGGAAGGGTGCGCCAGGATGGGTGAGAGAGAGAAGGCGTGTGCGGACGTGATAATAAAGGAAACCCGTCCGAGGTCTTGTGTTCAATCTCGACATGCGTCACTGCAATACATTTTGTACACGTCCGCGCAATATTTTTTGTGGTCTCCTTCGCCGTATACAGCTGCTGTGCTGCAACAAAACATTGCATGGTTCACCCAAGAGCAAGCTTGCATCACGGCAAAGCAAACTTTAAAAATGTTGTGTAACCTTTGTTGCATAGCAGCACCGTAGCGTGGCAAAGCTAAGTTTAAAAGAAATGAATTCCCTTACGCGTATAAAATTATCGCTGCTGAACGTATGGCTCTTGGCTAGCCTTCCCAACCTCACGACTCTGCTGCGCCATCCTGGGTTTTATTAATGCCCCGTAATATATCAGTAAATGTGCAAAACTTCCTGTACTATAACAAAACATTATTTTTTACAGACGTTTTCATTACAAAAGTATCATAAAAGAGCCCAAGACTATAAAACCTAGTTAATGGACTCTGTAACCGCATGGGCGCCGCCATGATACGTTTATTTCAGGCTTGATCATTTGCAGGCGCCTATACAAGTGAGAACTTAATAATGACACTTCACATCATGATTGCACATGCTCCGAAAGTTTGCTACATTATACTACTAATTTCTAGTGGCCTCCATTATAAAATCATGGCACCATGGCAAGAATATATACTTCTTTAAGGCATTACATATGGATGGGACAGAATATGCAGAGTGCTCACTGATAACACGTTTCAGCAAAACAACATGTGAACGTTTGCATGACATAATAACGAGCTAGTATGAGCCATTCTAAACATGTCAGACTGAAAATTTATAACAGTTAGCAAGCAACTTTCATCACCATCCACTATAGAAACCACTAGAGAATACTTTATTACTAACGAAACACATCTTAAAGCTATGACGGATATAAGAACTTGTTTCCAAGTAGCATCGCTACCCGATTCTTCGCCTTTGCGTTTCGTCTGGTTTACATTGTTAGGTTAATGCCTTATCCTTAGGAGCAGTCTCAAAGCAAAAATAGAATGTATATGTTTGATCGTGGTGAAGCTTGTTTGCTGCGCAGGTATGGAGATCTAGGAGAGCTAAATTAAATGCTAATTAAACCTGAATAAAGTGCAGGCCGGAAGTGGGTTAGGTGTAGGCAACAAGTGAATCAATTGCAACCTTAATTGATCAACCAGAGGTGATTATGCAGGATGTGGGAAGGGGAAGTGAAATTAAGACCGGAAGCGTGAGCTGGAAGTGACACCAGGAGCAGGCTAGGGTACCTGGAAGTGACGTCCCAAAAGTGGGATGCACCGTCACACAACCCCGCTCACATTTCATTAGTTTCCAATGTTCACCATGTCACTCATATTTCTCTTTCTTCTCACAATTACTTGCATTTCATTTGTATTACTATGGTAACTCTATTTCAAGCGTCGGCCCTCAATAAAACTGATCATGGCTGGGACGCGCCGTCTTTTATACATCACGCATCGAACTTTCCAGCCTTATCACCGGTGGTCGCGCAGGCTGTGGAATAATCTTGACTGTTCGCGTCCTGCGCGCAATGTTAACAAAATGATCTACTACAACCGCGAAGCTTCTCGAACACTGCGGCACGGTCAGCGTTGAGCGTGGCTAACCGTCCTTGCGGGTCAAATCCGAATACATCAAAATAAAACAAGAAGCGGGCGGGGTAATATTGATAAAAGTGTTTGTCTCCTCATACCTATCGGCAATGGCTGATCTTCCTTAATAGTCCGAACTGCCCGAACACCCTTTGCTGCGATGTTTTCATTATGAGCCTTCCATGTCATAGATCGGTCATATATGACACCGAGATATTTACCTTCTCTACTTGTGGAATAGGCTCGAGATGATAGGAAAGTGACATATGGATAGGGTCTTTCAGTGGAAATGTCAGCACGGCGCATTTACTGTACATTCAAATGTAGATGTATACTATCAATCCAGCTTTCTACTGCTGACAAGTACTATTGCAATATTTGGAACAGCTCGTGGATATCACCTGCTGATGAAAAAAATGCGATGTCGTCAGCATATACATAAGTGTGGACATCGTCATGTAGTGAGATAGAACTCATTAGGATATTAAATAATACTGGGGAAAGGACTGCGCCTTGCAGGACACCTCTAGTTTGAGCGTACATAGAAGACGAGGTGCCGTTTTGGAAGCAATAGAATGTTTTATTTCTTAAGAATACCGCAATTCACGCCTGAATATACTTTGGAAAGTTAAGGTTGTGAAGCCGATTGATTAAAACTATGTGTTCAACGCTGTCGTATGCTTTTGCGATGTCAGGAGTCACTAACGCCCCATGTTTTCTTTCACGCCTAGCTAATAGTATACGACTGTCGAGTTGCCCACTACTTTTCCTAAATGTCTATTTAGGAAAATTAGTAAATTTAGAAAATTTCCTAAATGTCTATTCAGATAATGAACAAGTTCTCCCCCATGTGTTCAGCATGAATTCAGAGATGGCAGCGCAGAGGTTCCGGTGGCTAAAGCCCAATATGGAATGTGTGAAATATCTGAAAGACATAACCTCCGGAATGGCATTTCCAACAGTTTTCTCTGGTTTATAGTTGACGGCCGGCTAGTAAAAAATGGTCAGTGCGTTCATCCCTGTGAGGCAGAAGACCTGACCATTATACGTGAAAAATTAATGGTGGAATGCGACAGCGGGTAATTTTGTAAAGGTTTCCAGTTAAGGTATGGAACCATTGATAGTGCTATATGCAAAAATAAAATTTGAAATTTTTGGGTTGGTGTCTTTAGTTTTGCAAAATCCTTTTTTTTATTGCAGAAACTTGGATTAGAGAAAACTTATTGGATGTTTGAATTTCCATTCATGATTGGCCCGTATTCCTACAAATGGGGGATCGAGGGAAGAATGGATGAGTTATCGCGATGACTAGCGAGTAGATCCACTAATCACATTTTTAGATCGAAAGGGAAAGTTAAAGAGTAAAGGATTAACAATTTAGCAAAACTATCGTCTTGATTAGGTTAGAATATTCTCAACAGCTGCACAGACATCTGCATGACAACGTTAAAGAAAGTAAAAAGAACAAAATGGGACAGTGAAAGAAGAAAGCATAAGAGGAATTTCATTATTCCAATTTTTAGTCTGGATTAGTAGTCTGGTCTGAATGTACAAATAATTATTGTGCTCTTTCTTTTATGTTTGCTTTTGTTTTGTCTTTAATCATTAGCTATAACTAATCATATTTAAACTTCATATCAACAATTCTTGGCCAATGCCCCAGTGTGGGTATGAGCCATGTGTAGGGGCACAACAACATGTCACGTCTTATTTAACCGTTCCTTGTAGCGTGCAGTTTTCGCATTCTTCAAAGATGAACGAACTTGCACAAGTAGCTACTCCACTGCGTCTCACAACGTCTCACTGCGTCTCAATTCGGCGATAACCTCTACGTTCACTGCCGTCTTTTGTGAACTATAATTGCTCTCTGTTTTATGCAGCTCTTTATCTCCTGAAGCTGCTGGATTGTAGCCGCCATTCGATAACAAACGCGCAGTTCAGCGCATACGTTTCGGGGGGGGGGGGGGGCGCCCTGATCCGTCGAAGGGTCCGGGGAGGGCACTGGCCCGGTGTGCCAACCTCTGGCTACGCCACTTATTTAAGTACATGAGGCAGTTTTCGTTCAAAAGTGTTAGCGCTGAGCGATAGCCCGATGTCTAAAACAAAGACGAAAAGTTTGCACCAGATACATTTACCAAACAATGAACAATGCAACAAAAGTTGCACCATATACAATAAAAGGTGAACTCATTATCACATTCAGCAACTCTTTTCACACACACGCGGAGTCAATGTGATTTCGTTAGAAATTAGAAGATAACCTGATGTGAACGGATCGACAATCTCTCGTTCGGTTAGTAAAACTGACTCAATGTAGAGCCTGCTGAACACGTGACTAGAAAGGCAAATCTATTTCTCTCTTCAACCATCATATTTATATTATTTTTTTACTATTCTTGAGCAAGACATAGGTGAGCTTAAATTGACTGGTCCTTTAAAAATTCACAGCATATCCACAGGTGAATGATGAAGAGCTTGGGCGAAGCTCCTGAAGCAATCATGGTCACACCGTGAAATCTTCAGTGGTTTCGCCCAGCAGTAATCAAAGCGATAGCCCAGTACATCATCAAAGACGTGACAACACTGTATATATTTATACAAGAAATTTTATTAATCGTAAGTGGTAGCTAGACGTGGCTTCAGTTCCCCCTTCATTATAACGGCTTTATGGTCGGTGAAGTGATGGATCGGTGATGGGTCGTAGTGGGATGTTTGCAAAGACGAAGTAGTGGGCAGTTTGCAAATGATCGGTGATGGGTCGTAGTATACTGCCGGTTACGCCTTACGCCGGACGCCTTACGCCTTACGCCGGACAAGGTTAGACTAAGAGGAGCTTCGCCCCTAAAAGTCATGATGTACGACCTTTTGACAACGTTAAGTTCATAGTAGCAGATATGAATATTGTGGAAGTCTGCACAGGCATACTAAGCGCACATAATCTTAATGCCCATATAATTTTACATTGAATGCATCGTACACGTAATGTACTTCCGCTAGCATCTTAGAACCTCAAGTAATTGCCTTGCACACCTAGATTAGAATTTTACATTCAGGAGTAACAAAGCAATCACTAAATACATGTTCGCTTGGTTATAAAACGCTGCATCGTATATGACGAAAACAGAGCCTCTTTTTCGTGTGAGAGCCTTGGCCGCCACCGCAAATTCTACAAAACTGAAAAATATGACGATGGAAACCTGCAAAAAATATAGTAGGACGAGCTCTGCTCGTCCAAAGCTGATTACTTCTCGTGTAATTTCTCGCCCCTCGAGCATTTCCGGAGATGGATGGATGGATGGTTTCAAAACTTTATTGAAAGTCCTGAGGTGCGCGACTCAGCGCGCAGCGGGCCGCTCCCACCGTTGGGACCGTCAGGCCAAGCCCGACCGCCGCATTCGTTTAGGCAAACTGCATGCTCGTATTTTAACGTACTCATGCATACACAAGGGTGCAGGCGTGCTCTCCTCCCCCAGAATAATTGTCGGGGAAGGGTGTGCCACCAGGGGGGGTGGGGGGGGGGGGAGTGGGAGATGGCGTGTGCGCATGTGATAATGAAGGAAATGCGTGCTAGGTCTTGTTCTCAATCTCGACATGCTTCACTGCAATGCATAGTGCACGCCTCCCCGCAGTACTTCTTGTCTGCTTCGCCGCATATCGTTCCTGTGCTGCAACAAAACACTCTGTGTTTCACCCCAAAGCAAGCTTGCACAACGACAAAGCAAACTTTAAAATTTTGTTTTGAAATCTATTTTGCATTGCATTACAGTAGTGCGGCAAAGCTAACTTTAACGAAATGGATTAGGTTACGCATATTGGACTCTCGCCTCTGCTCCCTGGCAAGCGTTCCCAATCTCGTTACTCTGCTACGTCAATATAGGGTTATAATGACACTACGTAATAGAGCAGTAAATGTGCAACCACTTCCTGTTCTATCGCAAATATTACTTTTCACAAGTTATAGTACAAGACTATAAGGGCCCATTGATGGACTCCGTAACTGCAATGGGGCAGCCACGATACATATATCTGACGTTTGATTAGATGCAGGCACCTGCACAAGCTTTAACTTGAAAAATAATAATCATAGTTCACATATTGATCGCACATACTCCAAACGCAAGTTAGTGCACTGCCAGCTTCGAGTGGACTACATCAAAATTCATGACGTCACGGCTAGCTGATTTGCTTATTTAAGGCATCACATAGGGGTGGAAGTGAATACACAGCGCGTTCACTGATAACGTGCCTCAGCGTAAAACATCGTCAACATATTAGGACATAATAGCGAGCAAGCTAGTATAAGCTATTCTAAACATGTTAAGTTAAAAATGTATGATAGTTAGGAAGCAACTTTAATCATAAACCGCTATAGGAACCAC
>NC_051179.1:81772639-81780139 GCF_013339695.2 Rhipicephalus sanguineus | reverse complement strand
CTGCTAGTTAGAGACACAGATTTGTTGCCAACATGAGGCATTGACGACCATTCGGTATTTTCAAGGATATGAAGCAGCCATAACCTATAAATAATCACCAGGGTCATGGCCGAGTAGTACAATACACGGATTACCGTGAATTCTGGGAGGCAGCGGGTTGAAACCAAGGGGGCATACGACGCCGTGAACCCAACCTGGGTTGCAGCATGTCGGAATGATCGTGCCGCTTAGATCTCGCTTGAGTATGATATCCCTGCCGATGGGACTGCGGGCCTGTGTCAATCATCACAAGTGGGCTGCAGCAACACGCTGGATTAGCTGTCCGAAAGATGCGCAACAACGTCCCATTTTTTTAGCTCTTATAGCCAGACTAGAAGACTTCATAGGGAACGGAAGTGCCAGTTGATGCGCCGGATCAGATTGTGAGCAACGTACAGTCAGGGAATTGCCAATTATTCATAGTAGCCGTGAATCTTAAGACAAGTGATTAATTAATCGGCAAGATGTCGTAGATGTTGGACACTTTTTCTATTACGCAAGCATAATTATGGCAACACAACGGAAATCTCCTGCCTCCGGCCATCTGAAGCATACGCCTATACATCGCCACAATAAGGCTTGCATAACGGGCGCCGATGCCGAGTGGAAAGCAAATGAAAGGAAATCGTGGAATGCGCTATATGACTTCATACAGTCGCTATAGCGCAGGGGTCTCAAACACGCGGCCCGCGGGCCACATGCGGCCTGCAAACATTTCGGCAGCAGCCCAGCCCGCATATGACTATCTTCGTCTCATATTTTTTTTTATTTTCTTAATAAGTATGTTCATGAGCTACACAAAAGTGACTGGCCTAAAGCATTTTAAAGGGACACTAAAGAGAAACAATGAATTGGTTTAGATTGATAAAGTGTGCTCGGAGAACTCTTGTGTAGTTTATTTCACCACCATAGGTTTATTATTAGAGAAGAAAACCCAAGTTCAAAGTTTCATTTTTAAATTACGCGCCGAACTTTGTAATTCGTGACGTAAAAGATTTCAAAGAGCATTTAACGTATTTTGGCGCCACTGGCTCGACGAAATTTCCACAAACTCGTTATGTCAAGTCTGTGGCCCCCTCAGAGGACAATGTACTTCGATTTAACCGATTAGGAACTACGCAGGCCGAAGCAGGCGCCGTCAAAAATATGTGACGTCGTGGCAAATGGTGCGGGAATTCAAAGGTGGCGTCGCCACCTGTATTTTCTTTTTGCGCGTTTTCTCGCTTATTAAGCGTCTTGTCGCAGCAAGTGTGGTGTTTTTGGTATCGTGAAAGACTACTTTACTAATGCGAGAAAAATCGTTTTGCTCTTTAGTGTCCCTTTAAGCGCGATGCGCTTATATAGGCAGAAGGCGAACGGCATCCATCCGTGGTCACGCAGTTCCAAGCGAAACAGCCGCCGAACTTCGCCGCTAAGTTGAGAGAGGGCGCCAGAATCACATGATCGGAAAGTTTCTGAGGGTTTCGCCGATAGGAGCCCTCCCACGCAGCAGCCAATGGCAAGGCGCGAGCTGGCGGAGGGTCTGTCTCGCCGTGGACGCCGCTGAGGAGGCTCAGCGAGAACGACAACGCGCTCTCGCCCGAGAATGGCAGTGCCGAGGAAGAACGAATTTCGTTGTCAGGGCTACGCGAACAAATATTGTCACGTGGTCGTGACGTCGACGAAGACAGCAGTCGGCGTTTGCAGGATGAAACTGTTTATTTGGCCGAACTTGTGGCCGAGAAACTGAGAACTAGAACTACAGCAATACACGCTGTACAATGATAGCGGCGAACAGGGCGTCGTCCCTCGATCAACTGACCAGCGCTGAAGCGCGTCGGCAGTAAACATGTGCCGTCGAATATTCCAGCGTTATCGCTGGCTGTCGTGCAAATTCTAGAATAAGCGCGAGTGTGCGCGTCTTGCGCGCAATCTTAAAGGGCCCCTCACCAGGTTACCTAACGAATTTTAGCTACACATTGCAAGTTGTTGCGAGCCCAATAAAGAGCATTATGCCACAAGAATTTTCTAATCGGTCGGTTAGAAGCTGAGAAAACAATAATTTGTAGCGGCGCGAACCATGATGCGAGGAGGCGAGCTGCAAACCCTCGCCGCTCGCCCCGCGTAGCCTTCGCAAGCCAAATCCCTTCCCTGCCCTCTTCGGCACGTGAGCGGAAGGATCACATAACGCATACGCATGAACACGTCATGCGCACAGAATGTCACGAGCGCATGACGCGCCCGAACCAGCCCGAGCCCCCGAGACGCGAGCGATGTTGTGGCGGCGTTCTTTGCGCTTCATCTCTGCAAGTTATGCCGAATGCGCCCTCGCCGATCACTTGGCTTTCAACCTATTACTGAGCACGAAAGCTGCAACATTTGTACGGACGCGAGACCAGCGGTGTGCCGCATGAACACCTAGTTAGACGCGGGAGGATAAATGAGCCTAATGAGCGCTGGAACGCAGTAGAAAATTAGTTTCGTTGTAAAGGGTGGCGTCTGCACGATGCGCAAAGCGCGAGAAACACGAACGCGTGCGAAACGGAGGTAGATTAGTCTCGAATCTCGCTGCGATTCGCAGTAAAAATTAAAAAAGAAAACGCACACATTCCGTTTGTGTGTTTTATTATTGCTCTCAAGTTTTATTCATCCACTCAAGCAACAAATTACAAAAACTACGCGTCGTGTCAAATAATTATCGCAGTGTCACGTGCTACTGTTGGCGACGTCAGAGCACACTCGTCTACGTAGAGGAGCGACGTCACAGCACTACTATCTACGTAGGGTCATTCTCTCATGCACGTCATCCCCTCATTCTCTCGGCGCGTGGACGCGAGAAGAAGGGCAAGCAGCGTTCAGCTTGAAATTGACCCATTTACGCGGCGCGTAGCGTTGCAAATTTTGGCAGACGTAATGGTGAACGCCTAGTGCATGGATTGCGCTCGTCAGCTCAAAATTGTCAAACCTGGTGAGGGGCCCTTTAACAAAACGATCTACAATGATCGCGAAGGCTCTGGAACATTGAGGCGCGGTTCGCGCTGAGCGTTCCTGACAGTCTTTGTGGCCGAAAACCGAATACAACAAAAGTAATAAAGAAACGCACGTGGCATGCCCCCCTCTGAAAAAGCATCGTCCCGAGCTTAAAACAGAACAGGCGATGCATGCAACAATGAATAACAAGAATAAAGCAACAGAGTACAATAAACAATAAGCACAAGAAAGTACAATAATCAAGCAAAATGACAGTCCTCAGATTTGCTAACGCGCGTAATATGGTTTGAGGCGCACGACATGGACGACTTCAGGTCGTGCACGGCGCCGCTGAGAGTTCGTAATGCCGTCAGGGACAACCTCGTAGTCGAGTGCGCCGAGGCGTCGAAGTACCCTGTACGGTCCGAAGTATCGTCGAAGAAGCTTCTCACTGAGTCCCCGTCGGCGTATTGACGTCCATACCCATACACGGTCACCGGGTTGGTATTCCATGTGGCGTCGTCGAAGGTTGTAGCGGCGGCTGTCAGTCATCTGCTGGTTCTTGATCCGTAGGCGGGCGAGCTGTCGTGCTCCTTCGGCGCGCTGTAAGTAAGCGGCGGCGTCGAGATTTTCTTCGTCGGTGACGTTGGGTAGCATGGCTCGAGCGTCGTTGCCGGGCTTCTTCCGTAGACCAACTTGTACGGCGTCATCTGCGTCGTTTCTTGGACGGCCATGTTGTAAGCGAAGGTCACATACGGAAGGACGGCGTCCCACGTCTTGTGCTCAACGTCGACGTACATGGCCAGCATGTCGGCGATGGTCTTATTTAGGCGCTCGGTGAGGCCATTGGTCTGAGGGTGATAGGCAGTGGTCCGGCGTGGCTTGTCTGGCTGTGCCTCAAGATCGCCTGAGTTAGTTCCGCAGTAAACGCCGTACTCTGTCGGTGATCAGGACCTCTGGGGCGCCATGACGCAGAACGATCTTCAACGAAGAACTTCGCTACCTCGGCGGCACTGCCTCTAGGTAGGGCCCTTGTTTCGGCGTAACGGGTCAGGTAGTCGGTAGCTACGATGATCCACTTATTACCACTAGTCGACGTTGGAACGGTCCCAGGAGGTCCATCCCGATCTGCTGGAACGGTCGCCGAGGAGGCTCGATCGGCTGAAGAAAGCCCGCTGGTCTTGCTGGCGGTGTCTTGCGTCGCTGACAGTCTCGGCATGTCCTTACGTAGCGAGTGACGTCGGCGGCAAGGCGCGGCCAGTAGTACTTTTCCTGTATTCTTGCCAGCGTTCGGGAAACACCGAGGTGTCTTGCTGTCGGGTCGTCGTGCAGGGCCTGGAGGACTTCTGGCCGCAATCCTGAAGGCACCACTAGAAGGTACTTGGCTCGATTCGGTGAGAAGTTCTTCTTTCGTAGAACGCCGTTACCTAAGAAAAACGACGCCAGTACTCGCTTGAACACTTTCGGAACGACGGCGTTCTTGCCCTCGAGGTATTCCATAAGGCCTCTGAGTTCCGGTCGGATCGCTGTTGTTCAGCGAAGTCGTCGGCACTTATGGTTTCCAAGAAATAGTCATCGTCCTGGTCGTCTTGCGGCGGCGGTTCCACGGGGGCACGAGACAGGCAGTCGGCGTCAGAGTGTTTTTCTTCCGGACTTGTAAACGACGGTAATGTCGAATTCTTGAAGTCTCAAGCTCCATCGTGCGAGACGACCTGAAGGGTCCTTCAAGTTAGCTAGCCACACAGGGCGTGGTGGTCGCTCACAACATTGAAGGGCCTGCCGTAAAGGTAGGGGCGAAACTTTGTTGCAGCCCAAATATGGCAAGGCACTCCTTTTCTGTCGTAGAATAGTTTGCTTCCGCCTTTGATAGCGCCGGCTAGCATAGCTGATTACCCTTTCCACTCCGTCATTCCTCTGCACAAGAACGGCGCCGAGTCCTACATTGCTTGCGTCGGTGTGCACTTCCGTTTGGGCGTATTTCGTCAAAATGCGCGAGTAACGGAGGCGTCTGCAGGCGTCGTTTTAGTTCTTGAAATGCTCCCGCTGCGGCGTTTCCCACTTGAACTCGACGTCGGTCCTGGTAAGGTTAGTAAGTGGCTCGGCGATGCGGGCAAAGTTTTTGACGAACCGCCTGTAATAGGCGCACAGGCCAAAAATCGACGCACGGCCTTCTTGTCGTAAGCGGCGGGAATGTAGCGATGGCGACTGTCTTCTGGGGGTCAGGGCGTACTCCGGACTTGCTTATCACGTGTCCCAAGAACAAAAGTTCCTCTCGTACGCAAAGCGACACTTTTCTGGCTTCAGGGTGAGTCCGGAGCTCTTTATTGCTTGAAGTACAGCTTCAAGCCGCCGTAGGTGTTCGTCGAAGTTTAAGGCAAACACAACGACGTCGTCCAAGTACACGAGGCAAGTCTGCCACTTCAAGCCAGCCAGCACTGTATCCATGACGTTGGAAAGTTGCGGGTGCCGAGCAAAGACCAAGGGCATGACCTTGAACTCGAACAGGCCGTCTGGTGTTATGAAGGCAGTCTTTTCTCGGTCTCTCTCGTCTACTTCGATTTGCCAGTAGCCGGTCTTGAGGTCCATCGACGAAAAGTACTTGGCGTTATGGAGTCGATCTAGGGCGTCGTCTATCCGTGGGAGAGGTTACACGTCCTTCTTCGTGACCTTGTTCAGGCGACGATAGTCGACGCAAAAACGTAGGGTTCCATCCTTCTTCCTCCCACCACCACAGTGACGCCCACGGACTCTTGGACGGCTGGATGATGTCGTCGCGTAGGATTTCGTCGACTTGTTTCTTGATGGCTCGCGTTCTCGCGTCGAAACTCGGTACGGGCTCTGACGGATTGGTCGGGCACTTTCTTCTGTTATGATGCGATGTTTCGCGACTGGGGTCTGTCGAATTCTTGACGACGACGAGATGCAGTCCCTTGAATTGTAGTAGCAGGGGCTTTTAGCTGGTCTTGCCTGTGCTTCGGGAGGCTCGGGTTGACGTCGAATCGGGTTGATTTCGTCGATCCGTCGAAGCAGGTTCAGTAGCATCGAAGAGGGCAGAAGAACTGCTGGCATCCACGAATTCGTGGATGTAGGCGACCGTCGTACCAATGTTGAGGTGCCTATATTCGTGGCTGAAGTTTGTCAGCACTACCTTAGCTTTGCCATCACGCAGCTCGGCTATGCCTCTTGCGACGCAAATCTGACGGTTCAGAAGTAGGTGCTGATCGCCCTCGATGACACCTTCAAGGTCTGCGGTTCTTGAGTTCCGACAGAAATGATGATGCTGGAGAGAGGCGGAATGGTGACGTGTGTTCTTCTATCACATTCAACACGGGGTTTCCTGGCGTCGTGTGTGGCGGCAGCGCTTTTTCTGAGGTTAGTGTTTATTGACTCAGATCTCAGATCGATGACGGCGCCGTGGTGGCTTAGGAAGTCCATCCCAAGTATCACATCCCTGGAGCAATGCTGTAAGACTACACAAGCTCGCAGGTAAGTCCGGTTATTGATGGTGACTCTTGCGGTGCAGACTCCAGCCGGAGTTATTAGATGGCCCCCAGCGGTCCGGATTTCGGGCCCTTGCCAAGCGGTCCTACTTTCTTCAATCTTTTGGCGAATGGTCCCTGACGACGGAATAGTCGGCTCCAGTGTCGACTAGAGCGGTGACGTTGTGGCCGTCGAATAGTACGTCGAGGTCGCTAATCCGTCGTCTTGCGTTGCGGTTAAATCGCGGCGTCGGGTCACGGCTAGGTCGGCTTGTCCCGCTGCTTGTACGTTGCGTCAACAGGTTTCTTCAGGGACCGAGGTTTCGTCGTCAGTGCTTGGTCTGCTTCGCGTCGTGTTCGGCAGGTCTCGTCGCGTAGTCGTCGTCGGCGGCCGCGGAGGATCTTCGGCATTTCGTCCGCACAGCAACCGCACCTCCATCGGTTGCTGCCCTTAGTTTCCCGGATACGGGCTAGGCGACCGGCCCCGGTTGGGCCAGTGTGCTGCCGACGGTGTGGTGACATGTAGCGGCCGGGCGACGGCGAGCGGGAAGGTCCTCGTTCTTGCCACTGTGTCCCGGTCAGGTAGTCGTCGATGTCGCGAGGCCGTTCGCCTGGCTGCGGGCGCGGCGCGTTGACGGCGAATCCGCGTAGCCCCATCTGTCGGTACTGGCAGCGGCGGTACGTGTGGCCGGCCTCCCCGCAGTGGTAGCAGAGCGGGCGGTTGTCAGGGGCGCGCCAAACGTCGGTCTTTCGGGGGTGTAGCTTTGGCTTGCAGGCGGGCGGGATGGCGTCGGAGGTGGCGGCGGTGTCTGGCGACGGAACTGCGATGGCGCGGGGCGTTGGTGATAGCCCGGAGTGGGGACAGCATGGCGTGCAACGGCAGCATAGCTCATGGCTTCCGGCGCAGGTGGCGGCGGTGTGCAGCAACTCCCCTCGAATGCTGAATTTCCTCGCGAACGACGTCGGCTATGGGAATGCGCTTGGGACTCTGCGATGGCAGGAAACATCTTCGGAGCTCTCTCGCACGACCGCC
>NC_051179.1:81728623-81772539 GCF_013339695.2 Rhipicephalus sanguineus | reverse complement strand
GTTTGCACTCTTGTCAACATTGGCTCGGGCAGTAATGCTGGCAAAGTAGAACGGTGGCAAAATGGAACGCTGCTGGCAAAATAGAACAGCACAGCATAGGTTGCAGACCTCTTCGATATGGGCCAATCGTACGCCCTGCCAAATGGTGTTTGTGCAACTGAACGGCAGTGTTGCGACGTCGTGCGATGCCTCTACTCGGGTCACATGACCCAGAGCTGTTGAGGTGTATTCTACTGAGTCTCGAGGGTAAAAACACTGCAGTGGTGCTACCGATCAGTTTAGAAGCTGGCCATTCCAGGGTACATGCACAAATTTCGGCAAATTTACCGGGTGTCGCCTGGTAACCACTGTATGCACATACAGTGCAGGGCAGGCTTTTCCAGCTAAGCTTGATCCAGGGTACCATTGTTGGACACAAGTGTTCTAACTCTCTTCAAACAATAACCTAAAAAATATATTTCGCTATGTACATGCAACACGTAGGAAATGATAAGTCTAGACTTTTTACTTGCATTTGTGCAGCCATATTGTTGGATGTGTGCGTAATACTGGCCCCGTTTCTAAACTCACTTTGTTTTTGACATTCCTTAACAGAGGCATTTGCACACTTTTCAAAAATATTTGCCTGCCTAGGTGGACGTACCGTAGAAAGTTGCTTGTGGTTGCGAGAATTTGCTAGTCAAAAACTGTTAGGCATGTTTGTCTTGCGAGTTCTTGCAAGTCTGATATCTGCACGTGTTGCATGCTATATCAGGCGTTCATTTTGAGTAGTGTGTACTGCCGTTTTGCAATGCCTTGTTTATTGCTCCAGAATGGACCAGCATGCATTCACGCAGGTTCTACGAAGACGTGGTTGCATCGTGCAGTTTTGTTTTGCTCAAGAGCTCTCGGATTTTTCGGCGTGTGAAGGGTAAATGTGACGGTGTCTAAACTGTTGCGACGATGTGTTTCTGTTTTCGACACAGGCCACCAGCGACGCTGCTCTAGGAAAGTACGAGGGCGGTGTTACTGGAGCGGCTGCCGAAGAGATCCTCTTTATCAAAAACCACGAGTACTAAGGGGCTCCCGAAACTTCTTTTTCTCTCTCTCGGCTAACTGTAATAGCACTTCGTCTCCGCACCTTTTGGTGCTTCTCCCGGTTTTAGACGTATCTAAATTGTACCCCCCTCCTGTGTGGTTTGGACATTCCCTTAATGCTAGTGCCATTATTTGGAGTTTCCCAAAACATTTGATGTCCTGTGCACAATAAAGAGTTGAGAGTTGACTCATCGTATTGTTTTTTTCTTACGCACACTCTGTAGGTACAGTTGCATTTTACGAAAATGCATTTTGGTTTTCGAGAGTACAATTCATGCAGCAAATTCACTTCTTGCGAGACTAGGAGCTGAACAATATTTCCTTTCACTCCCTAAACGGAGAGTACCTAATGAGTCATCTGTGTGCAGATTTCAATTGCAGAATTTTCTGTTCGTCTCATTTACACAGTCTGCACTCGTGCGAATTCAAGTCTGGTCTCGTGAACCAGTAGAGTCCAAAAAAGATTCGTGCACTGGGATGCATGATGAAAGTGCCAGTTTTTTGGCTTTCTTTTGCCAGCATCTGTTGCCAGAAGATGCAGGCAAAAAAGCAGATGCAGGTCTGCTGAGTACAGTCGGGTTTATGAGAGTCTGTTTGCACGCTCTGTCAACACTGGCTCTGGCAGTAATGCTGGCAAAATAGAACAGCACAGCATAGGTTACAGACCTCCCCAACATGGACCAATCTCGGGCACTGCCAAAATAGAGTTGCTTCTGCAACTGAACAGCAGTGGTGTGACGACGTGCGAAGCCTCTGCTTGGGTCACATGACCCAGAGCTGTCGAGGTGCACTCTACTGATGTCACGAGGGTTAAAAAAGGATGTCAATTTGTGTGGAGCTGCAGTATGTCCATATCTACTGGCAACACTGCAGTGGTGCCACCCGTCAGTTTAGAAGCTGGGCCATTCCAGGGTACATGCACAAATTTCTGCAAATTCACCGGGTGTCGCCATGGCAACCACTGTATGCACATACAGTGCAGGGCAGGCTTTCCAGCTCAGCTTGATCCAGGGTACCATGTTGGACACAAGTGTAAGAAAACACTCTTCAAACAATAACTTAAAAATTTATTTCGCTATGTACATGCAACACGTAGGAAATGAGCAAGTTCACTTAGGTTGTGGAGGCCATGCTAAGGCGACTTCATTGTGAAGGCTCTCTTGTATCCACTCCAGGTATTCGGTCAGCAAGTCTGTTCGATTTTCATGTAAGGAGAGCAAAGAGAATTGTTACGCATTCTGGTTTGCCACAACCAGCTTAAGCATTACATCTCTGCAGTATGCCAAAAGTGCACTCACAGACTGCAGCACGAGCTACAAATAGTCTGCAGAACCAAAACTCTGCACTTTTGACTAAATAAGATTGTAGGTTCACTGCTGCTGAAGCAAGTAAACTGTCTAAATAAACTGTCAGTTTTTTTTTTTTTTTTGTCTAAAGGGCCCTGCTGTTGCAGGTGGACAACTTGCACACACTATTTTCGCGCTTTTCACTCATAGCGAAGCTTTTAATACCTGAGCATTATGTCTGAGATGCTCGGGCATTAAAAGCTTCGTTACGAGCGAAAAGCACAGGAAAAGTGTGGATGTTCATGGTAGTATCGGAGGCAAACAATGGGCAACTCTACACAGCTGGCTCTCATTGCCGACTGGCTGAACCTTTGCTACACTGCACGAAGTACAAATAATTGCTTCTGAAAAGAACACTCACTAGATTACTAGGACTAGTCCCTCTATCTGTTTCTTTATTTAATGACAGCCCACCTATATTCTGTGGAGGGCTGAATTGGCCCATAGTTAAAGTAGCAAGCATTTCACTGCTTGGGCAGTTAAAGAAATAAAGAAAAAGGTAGCATGCGTGGCCTCAACTGACTTCATATTTACGAAACGGCGCCACGAAGTAAGACGAAAACACAAAGGAGCACACGAAAACACAAGCGCCGCATTACTTTGTGGCGGCGTTTCACAAATATGAACCCTTACCAACTAGCCCAATTGTCAGTCCTACTCAACTGACTTCACGTCGTAAACACCAATATAGAGCGGAGCTGAGGAGGCAGCTTCAATGAAGGTTAATGACGTCATTGCGAACGTCGCACAACTTGAGCTCGGCGTGGCTGCACACTGCCTGCTCCCACGCCTGACTCTGCACTACCACCTGTGCCGCTGCTCCTCACTTGATGTCCCCTGCATGTCTCCAACCTCCAACTTGCCTCTGCTATTACTACCCTCACTCCTCCTTTCCCACCCCTTGCAATACTACACTATTTATGGCTATGCTATGCTTTACCCTTTCCCAATCCTCCTTTCCCTCCCTTACATCGCTCCTCACCCTCACTTCCCTTTCCCGCTCCATTGCTATAGTACTCAAACCTCATTATAACAAAGTCTCATCTGCCACGAAAATAACTTCGTTATATCCGAAAATTCGTTATAAACGTTTATTTGTAACACTAGCTATTACAAGAGTGTTCTTCATTTACTTCGTTATAACCGATAATTCGTTATATCCGTGTTCGTTATAATGAGGTTTGAGTATACTTAGCTAAGCTATGGTTTACCCTCTCTGCTCCTCCTTTCCCTCCTCCTCACTCACACTTACCTTTCCTGCCCTTTCGCTATACTATACATGGCTAGAGCTAGGATCTGTTTGGCAAATACCCGCTAGACTAGTTACAGACAGCTTTGTCAGCTATGCTGCTAACACTGAGAAGACGAACCGAGCTCGGCTATAACAGCTCCGCTCTATAAGGTCGATACCTAGTTTCCCGTGTCTGCCAGTACGAGGGTGCTTACAAAGCTATAAGTATACTGCTATGCATGTGGACCAGTGTGCCATTCTCAACCACCCATGCAAACGTGCATTTTAAGTCGAGGTTCAGACACACAGTTGGCCACAGACAGTGCAAAGAGGGAAACTAATTTCAAGGAGGAACAGATGAGCCATTTCAGTGAAAATTGCGTATGAAAAGATGGCCAGATAATAGTTACTGAGGTCATGCAAACATAAAGAAGAATGAATTAGAAGATGTCGAGAAAATTCAAGTAAGGAAGCTAGCAAGCGGAAAAGAAATTGTTGCAATAGCTTGTCGTCCACTTGAACTGTGAGCTCAGGTGCAACCAAGAGGATTCAATTTTTATGAAGTGTTTAAACTGCCAGTAAACAAGTGTTGTGGCTAACACACTACTTCAACGATGTGCTAGCATTTTTAAAACTTGCTGCGACTCTTAACATTCACAGTTTGAAAATTCCTCGCTTGGTCACCTCATTATGACATGTTGGATGTAATGTCACACATGCAGTTTGGGTCCTAATTGAAGCCAGTCTGTATCAAAATTTTTCACCACATGTGGCTACAGTCCAGTTACATATAACAAAACCCGAAACCATGTCACCTGTAGGTGCTTTAGTGGCGTTGAAATTTATTTGCATCAGTTCAAGCACGGCCATGGTGTGTCCACACAACGAAGTGCAAGATTACCACTTTAAAGGCACGACGTATGAAAAACTGCCCATAAATGCATCAAATTTATGGAACATTATTTCAAGGCAGTCGATATTCTATTGCAACAAAAATAATATCATAATACGTTGATTTCCGTGTATTATAGTAATTAATAACGAGAAAGAATAAATAGAAGTGGCATGTCAATACAAGCGGGCACTCACACTTCGGCTCCCTCTCCCACAAGTCGCACAACTTTTGTCTTGAGTCAGCAGACCGAGAAACCAGGGCCTGCAGTAAGTGTTCAGTCCGTGGCTGCAACCTGGAGACCAAGAAAGGGAGTTGAAAACAATACACACAGCAGTGTCTTATCACGCTATTCTTAGATGCGGGACCCTTCAGTGTGCCAAATGTGGAAACTCGAACCACAGCAAGGAGAAAGCACGCCTGGCACATGTGCAAAGGTCACCTCTGACGTGCAAGAGCTGCCTTGACTCGTGTAGCCCAATTCAGTATAACTGCCATCAGGGGCACCTATTTCAGACAGTGCTCCAAATAAAGGAAATAAAAAAAGAAAGCCAAGGCCCTGAAATGGGCCATCTGCTTTAAAGTGAACAGAATCAAAATAGCAGCAGCAGCAGTGACACAGCAGAGAGAAGTTGATCACACATTATGTATATCAACAAGCTTTGATGTTTGGCAGAGTTCAATCTCGGACCAGTAATTAATTCACCACTGCCCTGAAGATATTGAGAGATATAAAGCAAATGCTAATGAAATGATCTGGGCAATGTTTTGCGGCTGCCCTGCTTTCTCTGTGTCTTATGAGTCTTCCAGCTTGGCTCGTTCAAAATGTTGATGTGACTATTACTTGTGTGACAAATATTACTGATCATATGTTTTGTATGCACTAGTGGCGGCGCCAACAGATAAATGATAGAACTGTCTACCTGTTGTTCTACTCTATCAAAACCGATAGCTACGAGATTCAGGATGGCACTCTCTCGTTGCTGCGTGACACAACAAACTATATACGTATCACTAAGCTTTACTAACTCACCGTGCCCAACTCTTGATCATGGTGATGGGTGGTGACAGGAGTAGCTTGCTGTACTTCTTGAAGAAGGGAAGTACGTCTCCTTGGAGGAGTAAACGCGCAAACCACCGGAACTTGTCGAGGCCTTCGCTGAATTCCTGTTCCACGGCTTCCATCTGCCACGCATGGGGCCCTGCAATGAGCATGCATGCAGCTGTTCAATTCTGGTGCACAGCAAGCAGGAAGGGAACAGACTGCTGCTAAATGCGTTGCACCAGTGTAATGTGGTAAGCACGTGCAGTATAGTATGTCTTGTTCAAGACAGTACATGCATAGACACAAGCACTGCATCACATTACACCTTGCATAAGTTTTTTGCATAGCATTCAATACACCGCTCAAGCTTCGCTTCACATCAGGCCAATTTAGTACACTACCAAAATTAGTACCCGTGATTTGTGTGGCAAATAAGGAATGTGTATAAATGCCTGTTATCAAGCTAGCCAACAAAATGATGTTTACACAACTGTCTGGGTGACATTTGTTAGATAATTATCAGGTCGTTATGTGAGGTATGTCATCCTTTGAATGAAACAGCACAGAAAGACTAGAAACATGGCACGTGGCAACTAAACACACAGGGTGCTACATGCCACTTACCGTGTTTTCTGAAGGAAAGAAGATTACTTTTAAGGGCTCGTGTTTCTTTATTAGACACAATATTAATGAGAACTAACAGACAATAATGCCAAGGAAAGTACTATAGGGGGTGTTATTTGTAGCACTTAAGATATAAATGTGAAGAAAGTAAACTGGACGAACAGATAACTTGCCGCCGGCAGGGACTGAACCTGCGACCTTCGAATAACGCGTCCGATGCTCTACCACTGAGCTACGGCGACGGTCATCCTCCCGTCCGCTTTATGGGGTATATATGTGCATTTAAACCTAGGAGTGTCAGTCAGTGCCGATCGCAGCCATGGCGGCGAGTGTAGAACACTCTTTTTCTGCCTGGTGGCATCACGTTGCACATGATCTTTTTGCGAGCTGGCAGCTGACCAATAATCCCTCGCATACTACCTGAAGGCATCAAGTCTGCCAGGACAAGACCTTCACTATGAATGAAGGAAAGAAGATTACTTTTAAGGGCTCATTTTTCTTTGTTAGACACAATATTAATGAGAACTAACAGACAGTAATGCCAAGGAAAGTAACTTGCTGCCGGCGGCAAGTTATCTTTTTGTCCGCGTTACTTTCCTCACATTTATATCCTAATTGCTACAAATACATACCTGCCAAGTTTGGAGAAACGGAATCCGGGAGATATACTCAACGGGTGGGGGGGGGGGGGGGGGTATAAAGTACGCCGACGGCGGGGGAGGGGGTACTGCGATAGCAATTATATGGACACTGCCAGCGGGATTTTGCGGTCGTCGCTGATCTGTACAGAGTTCAAACCGATAACATCGCTTAGGCATCGTCTGTTTCACGAGCGAGTAAAAGCGCGCTAGCGCTAGGGACGAACGCGGTTGAAGCAGAGATGAAACGACCCGGCCGTCACCGTCGCGCGAAGGGCGCATGCGATAACATCGCTCCGCGTGCGAGGCCTGTCGTCGCTTGCTTACCAGTTATTTCGTCGGGCAAGGGACCATAAGGGGCACCGTTGAGACGGGGACGGTCGCGAGCGCTGGCGAGCGCGCTATCTCGACAGACATCGGTAACGGCTACCCTTACAAGTGGTGGGCTCTCCACTTAAAGCAGCAGTGACACAAAATTTTGAAGGCGAGATAACTTGTGGGGTAGATTTGTGTGTACACAAACGCATCATCTACGAAATATTAACGGCT
Organism: Rhipicephalus sanguineus; assembly: GCF_013339695.2. Lineage (NCBI taxonomy): Eukaryota > Metazoa > Arthropoda > Arachnida > Ixodida > Ixodidae > Rhipicephalus > Rhipicephalus sanguineus. The sequence continues at coordinate 81,765,137 of NC_051179.1, read as the reverse complement.
GATATAACCTATAACACATTTAGGATCAATTTTTAAATTGCGTGTAGCGCATCTGTACGCGAAACGTCCCACCTCGCGTCACGACATCAAGTAACAGCCACCTGCATCACGAGCTTGTGTTGGCAAGACGCGGCTGCAGCGCTATGACACGTTTGCGTTGACAGCACTGCGGCGCAAAAGTACACAGCTACTTCATGCGCAATGAAACTGAGTTGAACATTTCTACCATCGTTAAAAAAAAGAAGAAGAATCCTTTCCACTACATGGCCAGAGAAATTTGCTCATGTGGCCAGACAAAGCACTGGACGCGCGGAGCAAAACTGGATTTCCGGGAGATTTTCGTATGACCCGTACAACCGGGAGAAATGCTCAAAATCCGGGAGTCTCCCGGGTAATCCGGGAGACTTGGCAGGTATGCAAATAACACCCCCTATACTTTCCTTGGCATTATTGTCTGTTAGTTCTCATTAATACCATGTTTTCTATATTTTTGCACCATTTCCTTCAAAGATGTTGCCTAACCAACTAGCTCGTGTTCAGACCTTTTTGTAAAGAGTCCTTTGTGTATCTTGGCACAGCTGCTTTGAGTTCACTGGTGGTAAGCAGCTGCACAGAACTGTAGCTGAATTACAGAAATTTTGTTTTGCAATTCTTCGCCACATCACAAATTATCAGGCAAGGTTTAAAAAATGCGATAAGCATCAGGTTTTCACTTTTCAGAAAGAGAGAGCCAAAGCTAAAGGTATTTATCATAAAGAATGGTATGTTCTTTGCACTGTTGTACATTTTGAAAGGCTTGTCATCCAAACAGCAGAAGGTATTGTTTGTAATAGCAGTTGTAACATGACCAAACATCATCAAGATTGTTAAGTTTTATTTCTGAATGCAACATCAAAAATACTCAACATGTACTATGTTACGAGACATTGTAGGTTGCAACCATCAACATTTAGTATTTATACGTTTCAAGGTCCCTAAAAGCTTTCGTTGAAGCTAAGAGTACCAGACATGGAGAGCATCCTATCGAGGAATGCTTTCTCAGAAGAATTGCGTGCCAGTGCACAAACAAGGCTAAATTTCTAATGCTTTTCTAACGCTTACCACAATGATGTTTATGGAATGTGACATTTCATAACAAACGTCTTTATCAAATCAGGTTCAACAGATTTATTCCGTTTACTTATTTCGTGTTCCAATCTCAGTTACCGTACATATATTACAGGCGCCACTTTGAGCAGTAAGATTAACGAAAGTCCATGGAATAAGAACACAAGAAAGTTGCTTGTCTGAACTTTGCAATGTGAGAAAAAGGGTGGGGCTCCAGTTCTCACCGAACGTTGACGTCACGTAACAGAGGACCTTGTCTTTCTTGCGGTCATAGCGTGGTGGCGGGTCTTCCAAAGGAGACGAGAATGTGCAGTACTTTGGGGCGTAGATGGGCAGCCACTCGGGTTCCACCTCCGCGACCACTGGAAGATGTACCGATTAAGCTAAAGACTACGTCGCTCAACTAAATGTGCATACTACACATGATGCTTGGCACAGCCACGTTATCTAAGTACTATGTATATCAAGCTCCACAAACTCAGAAATCAGCAGTCCCTACAAGCTCCGTACAACTGTGCATTTACTGACCAAGGATCAAAGTTTGCACCGATTCTTAACAAAAGTGTGTATTATAATCTGAGATAAAAAAGCACATACTGATATTGACTCTTGGGGATCTAGCACAATATATTTAGTACAGCAGCCTGGCCTAACCTAACCATCATTCAAGAAGTTCACCGTAAATAACACAAACATAATAAAGCACGAGTAGCTGACACTATTCACAGTTGCTAACACAGAGTAGAAATAAAAATAATACAATGAAGCTATTTGTAATGCAGTTATTCCAAGTGCATTCTTAATAAACATGTTTGACAGGTTTATTACAATTTAGACAGGGCCTACGTGCAAGGCATAACTCTGGCTGTGACCGAAGGCAGTCAACAGAAAGTTTACTGCTTGCTTGTTCGTTTCCCCACAAGTCGCGTGGAGCAGCAACAATTGGGTTCAAAGTGTTTTCACGTGTTGCTGTGCTTACCTCGCATAAACATCCTGGATGTCTCGAATATCTCCTGGTAGAGGACAAATGGCGGTTGCTTGCTGCTAAGCACCGAGTTAGGATGAATGAACACGGGGCCATCTACTTCCATGCTCTGCATGATGACAGTGTAAAAAAAAAAAAGTTACAAACAATACACACACGCAGGAGTTATTTCTACACAGGGCGCTAACAGAAGCCATAGCCTGCGCTCGGTTTTGTTTATGCTGCTTGCCAACGGAATGGTGGTGTAGTCCTTTTCACAACCAACAGTTGTCTCACTACATGAAAAATGTAGACTTGGTCCAAGTGGCGAAACCAAGTGTAGTGGACAAGCGCCAGCTTTTTGTTTTCAAATGCACTACAGTTGGTGCGGACAATAGTTGGCTATATGTACAGTGCGCACAAATTGAAATGCGACATGAAAACATTTAGTATAACGACAGTTATGCAAGACTGCTCAAGATAACTGCGCCATGTCGCTGTGAAACTGGTCACTAAGTGTAATGTTGGCTCAGGTGTAAGTATTAGAGCTGAAATTGCGCCAATAACACATGAAGTGAAGACGGTGGAAACAAAAGTATGTAGACTACTTAGCCCTAAATTATAGAGTTACAATCGACAAGTACTGCACAGTTCAGAGATGCACGTTTAAAAATTTGCATGGTGCTAAAAAATGAGCGATGAAACAATGCAAATTACATAATAGACATTTTTCAATGGTTCACGTGGCTCACCTTATAAGCGTTCTTTGCAATCGCGTTTTCCGTCTGACTGCATCTCTCTTCATCTGTCATTTTCCTATACAGCAAGGCGAGGAAGGAAAAGATGCAAGCAGAGCTCAGTTACGATGATGGACACACAACGTCTAGGTACAATGCTTAATTAGAACTAACAGACAATCAAGCCAAGGGAAGTATAGGGGGTGTTATTTGTAGTAATCATGTTAGAAATGTGAAGAAATTAAAGCGGACGAAAAGACAACTTGCTGCCGGCAGGGACCGAACCTGCAACCTTCGAATAACGCGTCTTATGCTCTACCAGTTGAGCTATGGTGGCAGTCGTCATTCCATCCAGTTTATCGGGTATCCCTGTGCATTTAAACCTGGGAATGTTAGCCAGCGCCGCTCATAGCTATGATGACCGTAGTCCTATGCTTTCCTTGGCTTGATTGTCTGTTAGTTCTAGCGTTGTGTCCAACAAAGAAAAACCGAGCCCTTAAATTTCCCTTTTGTTGAAGCCTAGGTAACTTGAGACAGCGAAGTCGTCCTTTCTTCCTTTTCTTTTCGTGCTAAGTAAACTCCCACACTAACTTTTCATTTAACAGCACCTTCAAGATATATTTACGCCGAACCTCCATATCACCAATATATTTCCTTTCTAAAACTAACATGAAATACTCTCGAAAAGTTGTTTGTCTTATCAAAAATCAAAAAGAAGTATGGCGATCATGTAAGGAACAAAAGAAAGATCCCTGAGCTCTCCATTTGATCAGAGGATTCGGATGTCCATAGCTGTCTCTGTCAATCTATTTGCCTACTTATTCATTTACTTCTTAGGCCTCAGGGGAAACTTTGAGCAAAGGGGTGGTACATAAAGTATCCATCCAACATATACTGAAAAGAAGCAACAACAATAATTTAACATGTATTCTTTCTGAAGGTTTATACAAGCCAGCATCTATTCTAGCATTTATAAAAGGCACCTCAGAAATAAGTGTCTACAATGCAGAGGGAAATGCCTTGCAGCAAGATAGCTCAGAGCTCTTGAAACTTATTATGATTAAGTTTGGCTAATCATTTTACCATAAGTCAGAAGCCTTACTCAAGTGATTGGTAGAAACAATACAAAGTTTCTTATCAAATCTCAAAGTTGAAGAGGTCATGCCCCGTACTTGGCAATGTGGTCACTGAAGCCCATGACCAGAACCTGACGAATTAGTTTCGCCTGTAAGTCTGTCGGTGGCTCCATGGCTGGGTCAACTGACAGGTTCAGGTTGGGAATGAGAAGGTTCACTAAGAAACAAAGAGAACAAAGAAAACAATCAGACACTAATTAGCAACAATTCATAATTTGTGGTTTTCTTTAACCATCAACTTGCTGAAATTCAAGTTGTCACAAATCTTCTTCTTCTTCTACTTCTTCTACCGCCGCCGCCAACTAAAGCAACTTACAGAGACATCATAAGAGTGTTTCATTAAGTTATTAGCTACTGCTATACAGTGCAATTATTGACCACATAAAGCCCCAACTGTAATAATGTGCACCGGTGGCAATCATTTAATACATGTGAGCTAGCTGCAACTGTAGATAATGCAACAGTATGGCCACCCATGGAACAAACAAACCAACAAAAGGCCACCAAATAACATTTGTGAAACAGAGGAAAGCAGTTAACACAGGGTTGATAAGCCATAAGTAACTAAATGGTTATCTTTAATGCTTGCAGAGGCACATAAGTTGTCTCATAAGAAGACCCCCCAGCCAAAGCAATTTCACATTGTAGTAGAAGGCACCCCATACTAACACAAAGGTGAACAGGCCATATCACATTACACTGACAGGAAGTCTGAGCTTTTCTTCTTTTTTCAATGTCACAGTTGACACTGCAGATGACATGGCAGGACATGAGCTGATAAAATTGACAGACGCGTCCATGTTTCCTGCATTTTAACCCCTTAAGTGCTTTATTTTTTTGAAAATTTCCCAACCAAAAGTGCCGACTTTTTTTATTGCTGATTTCGAATCTGATTAGTATACTAAAAAGCAGCTAGTCGATGTTGAAAAAATATTTGTACCATATACTTAGTCAAATCAAAACACGGAATAACGCAAGGGGGCCTGTTGCAGCTCCTGCGCCAAAAGCGAGTTTCCTTTCTTAACTTTTTCCCGTTTTCTCCTCGCTTCCGAGAGCAAATGAAGCGCTTTTAAAGAAACTGCTGAATATATTCCATAACGTCATCTGGCGATGACAAGTTGAACCTCTTGCCTGGAATGGCCAAGAATGGAAAGCGAGGAGGCTTCACAGGAGGATTGTCCGCATCAAGCAGGATCCACTGGCGAGCACACGCGATGTTCGCTTCCAAGCTGTTTTCATCACCACCGGAGGAGATGCTCAATTCACCGCCATCGCTGTCTTCACTTCCGGACACAAGATAAACATCTGTATCCGAATCATCATCACTCAAAGAAGATGACGAAAATGAAAAGCTTCTTTTTCATGTTGACGAGCCAGCTATGCATGGGTGGCCGCCACCGCAAGCCATCTTTTCATACAAAAACTGCGCTCTTTCCGCAGGATAAAAATAAATTATCAAGTAAATGCTGCCATCTGGTGGAATACACGCAATCTAAGCTGTAGAAGAGCGCCTCTTGTCCTGAACGCTAGAGGGGAGTACCTATTCCGCTAGGACGAGCTCTGCTCGTCCGAAGCACTTTGGGGACAGTTTGGGCAGGACGAGCTCTGCTCGTCCATAGCAGTTAAGGGGTTAAAGGACACCCCGCCAATGAACAAGTATCGCACAATGTCTAAAAGCGAGACGTACACTCATTTGTGAGCTGGATGCGAAGCTTCCTGATCTCCACCATTGCCTTGTAACGCAGACCATGGCTCTCGCAGAAGCCAGCCGTGCAGCCAACAAACTCGGACGCACCGACCGCTTTCAGCAGCACCATGACGTCCCCAAGCGCCAGAGAGTGACCCTGCGTGAGGACAACAGTTGCGTGCAGTGTACCGGGGCTTGGCTTGCTCTCTGTCGCAACCATACGAACAAACAGACAGAGAGAGCACAGGAAAAATGAATTACATCAAACTGAAATGTAGAAATAAGAAGTTAAGCGAAAATGAAAGTGGCTATTTGCCTGCTCCTAAGCTCACATACTATGACACCTGCGGTCGGATGTGATGCCTTGGCCATGTACACTGTCGTCCTTTATGAAAGGGAATGTGCGAGCGCATGGCCTGCGCTCTGCGGCAGGTGTGTACAGCGCCATCCACCGACAGCTAACGAAAGCACGCCTGCTTTTGGCGTCATCCATTGGCAAACAAAATAACGAGCTATGGACAAGCGCTGTTAGATTACGCTCCCTCTCTGCATGCTCGCGCAAAGGGGACGTCTGCTGGCAACAAATGGAGCCTGGTACGCGAGCGCGGTCGAAAGCGCTGTCTCTCGGCTTACGCGATAGGCGAGGGCGATGGTTTGTTGTGGTTTGCTTTTTCGAAGCTGTGTGACTGAACACTACGATGATGCTCGCACACCGCTCTTGATGTGTTGCCTGCGGACGAGGTGCAGCAGGCATCACCCGTTGTGCGAGCACATAGGGAGCGTAATATAACAGTTCTTGTCCACCGGTCATGACTCATTATTTTGTTTGCCAATAGATGACGCCAAAAGTGGACGTGTTTCCTTTAGCTGTCGGTTGATGGCACTGTAGGCAGCCGCCGCAGAGCGCAGTCCACGTGCTCGCGTGTTTCCTTTCATAAAGGACGACAGTGTACAGACACTCTGAGGCCTAATTTTGTAAACATACTAATGTATAAAAATAACCAAGGATGTGAGCGTGAAGATGAACCATGGATAAATAATTAAGCAATTATGGATAATTCAGTCAGTAAATATAAGTGTGGAATGTGCTCACCTGTCCTGCCCACATTTCTCGGACTTTCTTCCACTTTGCTTGCTTATCCTGTGAAAGAAACAAAAATCTCAGGGTATGCCTGCAATTCTGCTATGCCAGACATAAAAGTATGGTTCATTTCCTCCAACAAGTAAAATGCCATTTCACTTTGAAAACTATTGGTTGTGTTTCAGTTGTGCATGCATTGCATGAAACTGCAACTCAGCATTCACTTGAACAAGGAGCAGCATGAACTTTATAGTACTTATGTACTTATTTGTTCATTCATTTATGACTGCAGACTTCAACCCTAAGCAACGGGTGCCAGGCAGCGAGCCAAGAGAGAAGATTCGCTGCAGCGTTTGCTTCATTTATAGGTGCCTACGACTGAACAAAATCATGCGCGAGCAGAAGTCTAATCCAAGAACTTAGAGAAAAACAGAAAAAGTTACAGCAACGCTAGTTGGTGTCACCACAGTCTCTTCCTACTCAGAGCCTCATTATCTCTGCAGGCATTTTCATAAAGTTGTTCTCTCTCTCTCTCAAACAGTGACAACATGGTGAAGTAATTAGATGCAAACCAGCATTCATTTAAACATGCAACCACACACGCATATACAGCAGACTCGTTAAACGAAACCTCAAGGGACCACAATCTATGCTGCATTTAAGAGGTGTTCCGTTTACTGAGAGATGAACAGAGGTGCAGAATTCAAGTAGAGAAAGTCAATCATGCTAGAAGCAGTTGTTCCTTAAGCAGCAATTCCGTTTACGAGATTTGCATTTACGGAGCGTTTACTGTACTCAAGACCACCCTCCACGTACAGTGCCTGTTTCCCACATACATCGAGCACTGTATGTGCCAGATGGTCTTGAGCACATGCGTGTGTGGATGTGTGTGTAAAGGAGTGAGTACTAACTTGGATCTAATTACTTCACCATGATGACTCACCAACTAGACTGACAAAAGTTCCACAAAATGACAACATTACCTACTTGCTGCCCTCTGTAGAGAAAATAACTCATGGAGATGAACATTCGTGTGCACACCCCGACCACAGATGATGTCAATGTCAAGAACATGATGATGATGTCAAGAACAATGTTGATGATGTCAAGAACATGATGATGTCAAGAACAATGTCAACAACAACACACCTGCTTGTTGGCTTCTGTAGAGGAGAACCCCATAGAGATGAAAACTTCCTGCACAGTCATGGCCGCCACCACAGCGATGATGTAGGGTAACAGTCCATGCTGATGCGACAGGGCCAGCATCTTGGCATAGCGGGGGCTCACGGGAAAGCACGACATGGCACGCCCCAGGGGTGTAATCCGCGCACTCCACTCCCCTGAAAGGTACAACAAACACGGGAGATGGTAATGACCCATCTGGCTTGCAATCCAAAAGTACCAAAATGGGTTGATAATCGTGAAATTGAAAGAAGAAGGAAAAAGAAAGAGACGCATGGTGAATGATGGGAAGTGGAAGTAAAGAATTGCAGTAAATGCACAAATGCTCACACATTCATAGGAGGATTCTGTAACGAATGAATGACTGAATCACTACAGCCCTCTCTCATGGGCAATGCAAAAGTACATCACATGTCCCGCTGCACCTCAGTGAAACACATATCACAACAAATGGGGCCCGTGCAGATTCCATGCGGCCCTGCTTCCAGTTTTGTCTGTAATTCACAGAAAGACATTAGCACACAAGTTTGCCGCTACAAGAAAATTAAAGCACATACACTTTGGCAGATCCTTGAAACGTGTTGGCTTGGGAAGCTCTTCCAGAGCGCCCATGAGGATCAGCTTCTTCTCAGCGGCCTGAAAAACGGGAGAGTGCCATTATGTATACTCCTCAAGCATAGCACGAACTACAGTAAAATGCAATCGGTTAAGACAGTTTTACCTTGAGAGCTTCTTTGTCAGGTGGTGAAGGGTAGGGGAAATTCACGACTTTGTCTATGTTCATTGCCTGTTTGTGTAAAAGGCAGGCATTATAGCATCAGTGATACAACACTGAGTGAAAGTTCACATTTCACACAATACCACACAGCAACTACAATATCTGCTTTTCTGTTTGAAGCATTGACTTTTTAAAAATAACTTGTCGCAGATAGCCCCTCCAGTTGAAAAAAATGGCAAGGCAGACATCCAATCACACGTCAAATAACAGTAAATATTTAGCATACTCCTTGATGCCTATCATTCAGTGTTGGCAGAGACATTTAGTGTTTTAAAAACGCAGGACACAAAAGTAGTGCTCATCAAGAAAAAAAAGATATTTTTTGTTAGTCTGTTGCCTGTAGCCTTGACGTACTCAACCATAAAATGCTAAGACCGGCTGTAATCATATAGTAACTGAAAGAATGACGAAGACACAAACCTTCATTTGTAGGACTAAGTCTTCAACGGGCCTCCGCGTTATTTCAGGCGGTGTGAATTTCTGGAATTCGTCGTTGAACACTGCCGACGAGTACAACCTTTGGTTGAAAGCAAGGGAGAATGAGGGAGATAATGAGGCTTTTCCAAGTTTTGTGCTATCACTGCGACAAATTACTAAAGATGGGGGCACGGCTCTGCTGACCTGTAGCAGTGGCCGGGGCACGTTCTGCCCGCTCGGCCAGCTCTCTGGTCTGCGGATGCCTTGGAGACCCAGGATATGAGAAAAGCAGATATCCCAGTCACCTTGTCATAGACGCGCATTTTCACCTGAAAGTCACGGTGCAAGTGACACTTCGAATCATTTGATTGGCACGGGTGACACTTTTATATGTGTAAGAATGAAAAGCGCAAGTGTCTTCGGAAGGACAATACCAATTAACTAAATCTTCACAGTGCAAAACAAGAATAATATAGAGGAACGCTAACAGACATACGTGCTGAGCCCACACCAGAAGCATTCCGTGAGCATGATGGTTAGGCCTTATCATCATATATTGCTTATTGGTCATGCAATACACCAATGAACTTTGATTTAACGAGGTTTACATACTATGATGCATTTCTGAAACATCTCTAGAGCTTGAAAGGAAGTGTTGGATAACCGGTGACAGAAGTAATGATTAACCCGACTATATAACCAAAGCTAGCAGGTAGTAATTTTCAAAATCTTGCCTTGCCAGTGTCCACGACGTATTTAACGTTTGGAATGGTGAGGGAAGTTTCGCCAACATTGGTAGCAACGACACAGAGCCGGGTACCTTCTGATGGGGTTTGAAACACCTGCAATCATCAGAAGTGCTACTGTTAATAAACACAAAACGAGACCCTCACGAGAACTACTTAATTACACGCTTGAGAAAAATGGCAAGCCCAACTGAACAAATATGATCAAATTTTTTCCTCGGTTTTTGCAAACCAAACTTCTCTCAGTCCACGCAAAAAACGCCTGCCCTGCCAACTGCCGTCGGTCAGTTAGCCATGACAAGAATAATTTTTATAGTAACTAGTAAAGCAAGGTATTATGAGCATCAGAACTGTTGTACACTCTTTTGAAAAAAAGTGCGAGGCATGAAATGGCTAATGATGATGTTTAAAGGTAAAAGAAAAGACCCAAGAATTATGAAAGCGTGTGCACTTCTCTAAGACAATAAACACTACGATTAAAGATGTTGCTTTCAATCACAAACAAAGATATCGTAAGCATTATTGTTCAAAGTGCAAGTCGATGAAGGTGTAACCTATTTTTTAGCATTCTAAGCATAATGACATTTCTGGAAACTGCAGAATCTGATACGAGCAATGGGAAGAGACAAACCTTGGCTTGTTTTTCTGAGGGAAGTAAGGAGAACAGAGGGAGTACGGTAAGCGGCTGAGCGTTCCTATTTGGAGCGGCTTCCTCCATGAGGTCATCCTCTTCAGAGGAGGACAGATCGCCGTCTTCCCGTTCCTCGTCCTTCACAAGTTCTTCCAACTGTCCCTCGTCTAGCGGCACCACAGAATAACTGCAATGATCCCAAGAGAGATGAATATACCATTACAGACAACTACCTGTGCTCTCTTTGAGTTGTGACCAAAACACAAGCCACACGGATGAACTAATGATAACCACTTGTTGGGGGAAGTGTGGGGGCACAGGCAAAGCATTCAATGGTAACATTCAGGCCCGTAGCCAGGGGGGGGCTGGGGGGCCCGGGCCCCCCCCCGGAAATTTTGGTGAAGTATGTGTTTTTACCAAAAATAAATGATAAAAATAGGTGTTTTTCTCAAAAAGTCAAGGTTTTCAGCAAGTGGGCCCCCCCCGAAAAAAATTTCTGGCTACGGGCTTGGTAACATTAGTAGATAGTTTATAGCACTCGCCACTGTTCAGCAAACGCTTCCATTCTAACAGCAATAAAACAGCATTAGGCTCTTAAAGTAAGCTTTCAAAGCCCGAAAAATCAAACTTAAGATGTTTTGCCAGAAAAAAATCAACTTCTCACATTAGTTTCCAACAACTTTCAGCAACACGCTGTCATGACTTAAGAGTTTTCACAAACCTACTCGGACCAATGCCAAAACAAAGTTGTCGCTTAAATTAAAGGGTTTTATATTACCAGGTTTGGGTGATGGAAATGAGAAGATGATTACGGTATGCAGGTACATCAGACACCAATGATCATGTCTGCAAAGTACTACACTCATATGTATGAGTGTAGTACAAAAAATTACTGCATACTTGTGGCACTTCGGCATCAAATGCCCGTAGCACACAAATAGCCAGCAGCAATACAGAGTACTCACAGATTCCTCTGAAATGTGGAAGTGGTCGGAAAACATATCAGTCATGCAATCACAGTTTGCTCGTACACTGAATGTCTGTGCCAAAAGATAGTGTTTTCCGAGAAAATATAAACTAGGAAACATAGAATTGCAACTGTATTGGGTCATTTTTTGCATTTTCGTTTGCAAATGCCAGTGCTGGGAAATCGCACAAGAACGGCAAACATATCAATGCAGTTATACTTCTTACTCATCTGCTACTAATTAAAACTTTTTAAATACTAGAATGCTCCCTGACTTGTAATTTACAACATCTATTGAACAACGTCCATTCAATATAGCACTTCAGAATATAACAGGGCTGCCCCCACTTCAATAAGAACATGCATGCACTCACTCGTCTAAGTTGACACCCTTTGTCTTTGCCTCAGCTCTTTGAGGAGCCTCGCTGCCGTCATTATCCTTGCCCTCACTGGAACCTTGCTTCTGATCACCCTGGTCCTGACCGTGACAGCCGGAATTTTCAGGAAACCGTTTCTTCAGCTTACGACACAGCGTCAGGACCTCTTGCTGTCCTGTGACGAAGACTAGGATGCCTCCTTCGGGCAACTGTTGGTGAATCTTGCATACCTACAAAGAAAAATTACGAAAAGTTTTTTTAGGTGTTGCTTGACGCTATCAAAATGAATATTCAAAGGACACATTCTGCGTAAACGTCTGGCAAGTACATAAGATGCGGCTCACCGAACGAAACCCTGTCACATAAAATACCTAAACACAACAACAAAAGATGTTTTGTTTATGGCTCTTCTTTCTTCCATTGCATATTTACTACACATTCACAACTATATTAAATGCTGCTAATGGTTTGCGAGGCCATATGACCTTAAAAGCAAGATCACGATGCACTTTACACATTGTAATGATTCAAACAGGGGCTTCTCACCAACCCACCAAATAACGAAACATAAAACTGAATGGCATGGGAATAAATTTCATATAACAAAGCCGACGAATTACATAACATGTGCTTTAACAGGTCACCCCAGAAAACCATGCAATGTCAGTAACCGACTTACCACTGTGCAAGACAATTACTGAAAGCACTACTCAATATACGCCACGGCATAGCGATGCGTAAAGTAATACAGTGTTGTCAGAAATTATTTACTTATCTCAAGATCAGTACAAGCGACATGAATCGCTTGGACAATCTCAGTCGGAGGTGCCTACCTTGCGGTACGCTTCGTGCATGTAGTCATCGGGTGTCCGTTTGTTGAAGTGAATAGTTACAGGGTGCTGCCTGGAATCGACCTGTAAGCAACGAGTGTATTTTAGGACAGCCATATTAGTACTTGTTCATAAAAGTTATATAGTATTTGACAGGCACATTATATTTAACACAGGCAGTCACTCAGTACTCAATTTGTGCCAAGCCTAGATTGTCGTGACCACGCTAGGCCAGAGGAAGATTGTAGGGAAGCACAACAATAAAGTTCCGTTTGCAAGTGCTTCCATTTCAGAAAAGGCTGGTTCATGATTGAGCAAATTTTTCATTGCAGACTGTCACCGTGCAATGCCGAGAAAACTTGTCAGACACTGCCAACCAATTGCAATGTGGATATTGACAGGTTTAATAAATAGCACTGGTGTTAAATGCTTCTTGTATCACATACCATGTGATGCCCACAGGTAAGAGGGTGTTCAACATCTGCCACCATGGTCAGAAGTTAGGTTAGGTTTAAATAGGTTTAGTTGATGCATATAGAAGCCAAAACAATTTGGTAGGGCAGTGCGCACGTCACGAGAAGGTTGTGGGTTCAGTTTCCACCAATAACAGTTTTAATATTTCTCATTTCCCTTTCCCTCTACTAGAATGTGAAGCTTACAGCAAGTTTATTCCAGCACGCCTAACTATTTATAAGTTTCTATTGCAAGAAAAACATTCCCATCCCCTATGCTTTCCTTCGCTACACTATCATATGATTTCACATAAACATGCCTATACAGACACAGAAAGAAAATTTCTTATAAGCAGCGCTTGATGCCACTTCTGTGACTCGTGTGCAGACACCTGTTTGTTCTGCTTGCATAAAGTTGAGTACAAAAGTTCACAGCAGAAACCAGGCTTACCTGAATGACAGGTGGTGGCTTTCTGAAGAGGTGAGTGTTTTGCGTGAAGTCCTCCACCCTGAGTGTTGCCGACATGATGATGAGTTTCAGCGGGATTCCTTTCTGCATTGAAATTATGAGTGTTAACTAGCACAAGTATTATCTTCTGCAAGCTTCAGTATAACATACCAGGCAGTGGCGTAGCCAGGGGGGGTTGGGGGGTTCAAATCCCCCGAAAATTTTCAATTTTGCAACCCCCCACCCCCCAAAATTTCCGGCTATGCTACTGATACCAGGGACTCTGAGACATAATTAAAACTACATTAAAAGAGAAAAAATATGTTCAGCTGCATTACTAAGGTATGTTTTTACAATACCAAATAAAAGCAACTGTTGCTGCGAGCGTAAGCTTGAAAAGCTAGGGGAGATGTCTGCTCTGGTCCAGTTATGTATTTTCGTCACTAAAGACGTACTAGACAGTACTGCTAAAGGACCCAAGGGCTAGACTTGGTAAGTTTAGAGATCTCTCATCGTGAAAAGACGACTCAGACATGAGAAAATGGCTTATATTCAGCAATACAACACTGACATAGATGTGCTGCACTTTTTGCACAAAATGCAAAAAAAAATTTAGGTTTGTCTATCATTTTCTTTTCTTGTCTAGTAATCAACCTCATTTTGCTAAATTAAGAAAAACTGTTTAAAATGCACTACTGGTATAAATTGATCTAATGTTTATTGTTAGTGTCTTAGGAATGTATTAGTTGTTATAAGAGGGCACAAAAGTTCGTAGTCTAAGATAGCTTCAAGATCTACAATTTTTCTTTGTTTCCTTTTGTAGCATGGTTACACAGCTCATGCTTAATTCAAAAATTTGAAATTATTAAAGCATTATCAAATTATTCACTTTATTATTACATTCCCCACAACTCTGCTTTCAGATCCAAACACGTAGTCAACATTACTCAGAATGAGAGCTAAGGCAGGCACATACAAACGAATAATGAAGCTTTTTGTTCACCACTTCAGCAAGTAACGGCCAGAAAAGGTTAGTATTCAACAGCGATAGCGAGAGTGCAGAGTTGATTATACATTTGAGTGCGCTTGCAAACAGACACATATAAAAATACATTTAAGGGGGGAAGCGGGTCTTTGAGACCGAAAATCAGAAAAAAAATCGAATTTTTGAAAATGTTTTATTTGGATCCTGCCGCTACTGATGCATAACCTCGCCAATTTTCATTCGTCTTAGATCAGTATTTTAGCCGTGACAGCATTTTATGTGCCATCAGCGAGCTAAATTTTTAGCGATGAACGCGTAAAAAACGGGCTTATTCAGCGCTGCGCTGTTGCCGTTCTACGTTCCCTACGGCAGCCATCTTGGTCGCATTCGAAAGAGCCGCGCTTTTTCTCGAATATCCCGCCGCCCTTGTTTCCGTCCACTCAGAAGTCATGTAGAAAATCCGCGCCAAAAAAAGGTCCCTCCGCGTGAGCCTACTGGCACAGCGAGCCCACGTGACTAAAAAACGCCTTCCGATTCGTCGGGCCTCCCGCGCTGTCTGCTACAGTGCACGCAAAGCGGCAAGTGATGTTGCCGTAGTATAACTGTGTTGTTCTCGTCGATTTTCGTCCGTAATGTTCCAACCCGCGCAAGCTGGCAAGAAACTGGAGCAGGCGTTTTTATCATCCTCAACAAAGACTGCACGTTGCGGCGGCTTACTGGCACGGCGCCAAGCGAGCTAGACGAAGTGCGCCGCAGCCGCCGGGAGTGAATTAGGCCTACGCTCTCGGCCGCGTTTTGGAACTTTGATCGTGGCGAAGCCACATCGAAAGTTGCGCAGCGCTCATAAATTCAAAAAAAAAAAAAAAAAAGCGAGATCACGGCTCGGGTGCATCAGAAGCGCATCCAGCGGAGGACGGCGTGGCGGGGGAACGCGATTCATCGGTCGAAATGCCGACTTCACCTGTGTCGGCGGCCGCCTCGACGACGTCAGTGATAGGCAGCGTGGTAGAAGGATCGACACGACGTTCTTGACTAGCGCCGATCGTGCGCAACAGCAGAAAAAGACTGAAGATAAGATATCCGGCTTATCGGCAACTTCCGCTAGCGAGCGCAAGCTGCGGACGCTCGCAACAGCGTGCGAGGGCTCTGACCCGTCGGTGGCTAACTACGGCATCGTCGACTTCTCCGCAATCAACAAACTGCTTGAAAGGACATGCACTGGGGCCGTTTCGATTGGAAAATGTGATAAACTACTCTCCTGGTGTCATCTAAGGCATTTATTTGCAAAGTAAAGCATTTTTACTTGTGTAGAGCTTTGTTTTTTGCTTTTTTCTCAGTTTCAATTTTTTGGCCACCTTTCATTTTTTAGCGAGCGTTTCTCAGCTTTGGTGCACTCGATTTTGATCATTTTTGTATTACTGAAAAGCTGGATGTTTAGTGAGTGCAACAAAGTGTCATATGTTACTATAGAAAAGCGTAAGTTTTTACAAGAGAGAAAATAACAAAAATATATTTTCTCGTTAATCGAATGGCGAACTTTGAAGCTTCATAACTTTTGTTGTAGGAAAGCTAGAACCATAAAATTTGCTTTTTGAACTCTGATAACTGTAGAATGCAATGACATTTAATTCAGCAGGATCCGAGTAGCCAATATATCAAAAAGGTGATTAAACGAAATTTTAATGAATGATTAATTAAAAAAATTGTCATAATTGCTACATAAAAACTGAGTTCATATTTGATATTTACACATGTAAATACATGATCACCGAAGTTTTCATCATCCTAACTTAAATAAAAAGATGCTTCATGTCAAAGTGCCTCTTCCCCCCTTAAAAACAATGCTTTGAGTCTTTTCTGATTTTCTCAGTTTCATTTTTTCAGCCAGTGTGCAATCTTCTGATCACGTTTTCTCAGCTTCCACAAGTCCAATTTTAATCATTCTTCTTTTGTTTAGAACCTAAGTGTTTGGTAAGTGCCGTACTACTACCAAGTAATGCAAGATAATGTTATTTATTAAAACAAATGTCACTTTTGATCAAAGTAATCGAGCTGGTACTGCAAACATGAACTTCAAATGCCTACAACTTTTGTTCTAGACAAGCTAGAATGACGAAACTTGTTGTTTGGCACTCCTTGGTTACAGTAGGTTATAATGACATGGAGTTTAGCAAAAACTATGCAGTACATCTTTTTGGAAAGATGACAAAAGATTTTTACCAAAATGTCTCTGTTAAGGAAGAATGGTATAACATACATTAAAACAAGCTGTGTATTTAAGATCAGCATACAAAACTACATAAACCTTGAAATTTTCATCATTCTAACTCAAATTTTGAAAAATATTTTTCAAAGGCCCACATATCCCCTTAAAACACACATATGTAGACACATAATCTCAGAGGAGCAATGATGTTCAAAACAGAGATATCACTGAATCCCCAAAATATGATTAGCCGTTGCTTCTTTATGCCTTC
The DNA here is from genome assembly GCF_013339695.2 of Rhipicephalus sanguineus. NCBI lineage: Eukaryota > Metazoa > Arthropoda > Arachnida > Ixodida > Ixodidae > Rhipicephalus > Rhipicephalus sanguineus. The sequence goes on along the minus strand of NC_051179.1, from coordinate 81,748,132 downwards.
GTGGCATCAAGAGTGTAATGCAAAACAATTAATAAAGTACTCCCAGTAAACAGATATCAGTTAAGCTGAATTACTGCTTAACCCTTTCCCTATTGAGTTTTACCGAGTTTTTTGTCCAAAAACAATGCGAAAATACCGATTTTTTAAAAATATGTCTATTTGATTCTATGCGTCTTGAAACAATAAAAAAATTATACAAAGGTGCTTTATTCGCAAAATACATACAAAAAATATATATATATTTTTTGAAAATGTGCAGAGGATTGGCTTCACTGCACTTCATTACGGAAAGTGCCCTAACTTCTCCAGTCTTCGGAAAAAATAAAGCGCAGGAAAGTGAGATCGAGAAAAGAAACCTCGGACGCACCGGTGAGGGTTTGCTTACATCTAAGGGTGTCCGATGTGTCGATACACGGTTCTCGCCTGAGTCCGATGGTTTAGAGAAACTATGCTGCTACGTGTGGTCGGCAAACAAGGGCATTTTTAAAAATTTCTGAACGGAGCTGTTCCGGCGCTCGCGCACGGAGGAGGATGCCATTTTCTAATTCCAGTTACATGAATCAAGTCCTTTCTCGAGCAAAATGCATGCTTTGAGCGCGTTCTTAAATTTTTTACTGCACTATTTATTGAAGCCAAAGAGAACACAGCAAAATGAATCAGGGTAGCTTAACTGCGGTGCCCTCAAATGTTTGTTTCATGGTGGACGAGCCCAGCTCGTCTTTGATCGTCTTTGATAGGGAAAGGGTTAAATCGAACAACTGCCTCTAATATGATTGGTTTCGTGCCTGAATACTGCAACCCTGTTCATGTCTCAATAAATGGAACATATTTTCTTGGTCTCTTGAGGTTCCGTTTGACGAGAGTCTAGTTATTATGACATGCATCTGCACGGATAAATCAAACAACATTAGCACAGCCCTCAAATGTTTGTTTCATGGTGGACGAGCCCAGCTCGTCTTTGATCGTCTTTGATAGGGAAAGGGTTAAATCGAACAACTGCCTCTAATATGATTGGTTTCGTGCCTGAATACTGCAACCCTGTTCATGTCTCAATAAATGGAACATATTTTCTTGGTCTCTTGAGGTTCCGTTTGACGAGAGTCTAGTTATTATGACATGCATCTGCACGGATAAATCAAACAACATTAGCACAGCCCTCAAATGTTTGTTTCATGGTGGACGAGCCCAGCTCGTCTTTGATCGTCTTTGATAGGGAAAGGGTTAAATCGAACAACTGCCTCTAATATGATTGGTTTCGTGCCTGAATACTGCAACCCTGTTCATGTCTCAATAAATGGAACATATTTTCTTGGTCTCTTGAGGTTCCGTTTGACGAGAGTCTAGTTATTATGACATACATCTGCACGGATAAATCAAACAACATTAGCGCAGGTTCTAGTGCAAAGCTACTCACCCGCCGCCTCAGTGGCACAATTCTTGACAGGAGGCCAATCAGGATGTCAGAGTAGATGCTCCTTTCGTGAGCCTCGTCAATTATTATCACAGAGTAGCCAGTCAGGAGGAAGTTCTGGTACGTGTGAAATAGACAGGAAAAGCGTGAACAGAGATTCGAAAGACAATGGCACCAAGTGCAGAGAACAATTTCAAGACAACGGACACTGTCCAGTGTTTTTCATCTCATTGCTTTTGTGTCTCTTAATCTTACGCAGAAAATATCGCTCTTGCTGAAGTAACACGAGTACCATGCACAGGTATCAAGTTTCTCTAGCTCCTTCTGTCACATCATAATATGCACCAGCGATTTATTTTTACTTAAAAAAATATATAGACGTAAAGCGCTCAGGCCCAATATTAGAACACTCATAAGTGATTCAGTGTCAGCTGCCCCTTAACATAAACCTAAGGAAGACTGTGATATTTATCACTTCCCATTTTATTATCTGTGACAAGGACATAGCTAGAAAACATTTTCATGAGGTGTCCAACCTCTGCATGTGCGCTCATATATGCACACATATAAAATGTAAATTTCAAGGAGGGGGGGGAGGAGTTGAACCCCTTCCGCTAACCCTTGTAATGGTTAGCTAGAAGCCAAGCTTTGATGACATGAAACACATCGAGTGCACTTACATTCTGAATCTCTTTCAGAAGGACACCATCCGTCATGAACTTGATCTTCGTGTCGTTTGTGACATTTCCTTCAAAACGGATTTGGTACGAGACCTCCGACGACGAAAGGCTCATCTCCTCAGCAACTCGCTTTGACATGGACACGGCGGCCACTCGTCTGGGCTCAGTAATGCCCACCATTTTTTCCCTGGAAGAAAGTAAGTAGTAACAAAAGAAATTTGTAGTCAGGACGCAGCCTTCGCCTCTACTAAAACACAGCCAGGTAAGAGTAGGTTGTTAAAATTCTTTTCTAATGCCATTGCACCTTCCTGCAAGCCTTGCCCCACTGGGGTACTAGTATGTGAAACCCACCGCTACAGAGTTCCAGAGAGTGTGAACCACATAAGAGAGTGCAATTTTTAGCTATGAAGCGCTACACTATAGACGTGTGTTTACATGACCTGGCCTCTGCCTCAGTGGCTCTAATACTATCGACAAGAACTGTACATACAATGCAGTAATGCAGGCACAGCAAAGCAAAGTCTGCTCGATTACATCTTATATGCAGCAGACTCTTGTTAAATGGAAATCTCTTTTAAACGGAAATGCTGCTTAAATGTAACCACTGCCTTTGATATGACTGGTTTTGTACTTTAATTTTGTGCCCCTGTTCACCTCTCCGCAAGTGGAACTCCTGCTAAAATATTTTTCTGGTGCCTTCTGGTTCCATTTAACAAGAGTCTACTGTACTAAGACATAATTCTAACAAATTTTCATTCCACCATTCACAAAACTGCTACACCCATTTCAGTGTCATCAAAACAAAGAATAAAAGTGCAGCAGATTGCCCTTCGATTTCGGTCACTACTCAAAGGATAAAAGCAGTCTACCTCATATGTCTAGAACAGCACTGTGCGGTTGGTAACCGTTCCTTCGTTTTCCTATCTCTAAGCATTCTATAGATGCAGTGAAGCAATTTGGCAAGTTTCCGGAAATCTGCATACCTGGCGTATCCGGCTTCGTAAAGAAACTGGGGAACCTGTGTCGTCTTTCCCGAGCCAGTCTGGCCACAGATTACCACAACGTCGTGTTCCGCTATGGCTTCCATTATTCGTTGTTCTTCCGCCAGAATGGAAGCTGGTGCCGAGCTTTCTAAAAGGAAATAACCAAGAAAGAAAGAAAGGAAAAGCGATCTGGATGCTGAAATCAACTAAAAGCAGAATAACACCTGCAGGTACACTTACGATGTAAATCACATTATCGGTGACACCTCGCTTACCGAGCGAAACCAACATAGCTGTTGAATGCCTCGATGGCTAACTGGGGAACAATGCTGCCTGTTACCCACCAAGGTAGTCTGGGGTTATGGTCGCAAGCTTAAACGTGGGGGTATGAGTTCGATTGTCGCCACAGCAAACGTATTTCAGTGGGCAAAATGCAAAAACAGCCTATACTTAGATTTTGGTGGATAATAATAAAAACCTAGAGGTCGAAATTCACGACTTTGCAAACTTGGAAAATCAGCGCGAACACGACGAAGACACAAGACAAGAAGGACACAGTTGAGCCGCTAACAATGACACACGAAAAAACGAAACCACGAAAAACCAACACTGCGTCCATTATGGTTTTTTCATTGTTTTTTGTTTTTTTTTCAGTAAACTTCAGTGTTAGATAGCGCCAGATCTAGTCTGGTGTCTCTGTCGGTTTGGTTTCCAAAAGCTCGCAGGTGCCGCTTAGCCACTTTGGAGCAGCTTTTGGAGCAGGCAAAATTGCGTTTGGAGGCAAAACTAGCTTTGGAAGGTGCTCTGCAACAATTCATTCTGAGCCGAAGAATTTAAGAAAGTAATAAAAGACCAAAGAAAGAAATCAAGCCGCGGGAAAAGTGCAAGCAGCACTCTCCTACATCTGGATGCATCTTTTTTCTGAATAATCCAACTATTTTCTGCGGCAAATTGCTCTCCCGCACTTCAAGAACTCGCAGAACGGAAAGAAGTTAGGATCCACAACTCCTGCATTTTATTGGAGATGCCTAACTACAACATAGTTGTTGGTACTTAGGGGTCTCGTCGACGTAAACCACATCGGCTTGATCACTTGAAATACGGCCCGAGGCCATACATTTTGGTGAACCTCTTACAACACCTTCGCTGAATCTCCAAATAATGGGAAACAAGGCAGTTGCTGTGTCGCCCCGAGTATGGGAGCTTGAGAGAAACCAACAGTTTCTGCGTTTGCAGCTGTTGAATTCCAAAGTCGGCTGGATCGTTTTCGGCTGCTGCAGCCCACCTGCCTCGATGTGCCGTTCATGGCTACCACTAAGCGAAGTGATTACAAAAAAAAAAACAATGCTGCACTGTATAACCTCATTACCCACCATAGTGAAGAGGATATTGGTTTGTTGTAAGGTAGCTCTGTTACAACGGTTATGGTCGCGGAGAGAATTAAGCTGCTAACGGGGACCAAAAAAAAAATTTTTGGAAAATCACATTTTCGTGGGATTCCAAAATATCTTCAATGGTATGATTTGTTTTGCGTTCTTGGTGAAAATTGCGGAAATCAGTTTTTCAAAATTATATCGGCAAGCAACTGGGCGCCAATTTTGGGCTCCGTATTTCAAGTTCTCCGTTTGTGCTCCTCCATCAGGCGAAAAAAACGTTTTGGCTGCTTCTGCGGTATACCGCAGAAGCAGCAATGCTCGCTTCGGGATCGTCGTCTGCTGCTTGTGCGTCGCGAGGTCGTGGCTGCAGCCTTAGTGATACTCTGTGTTACGGGTCGACTGTGTTTTGGTGCATAATCAACTAAAAACTCCAATCGCAGACGTCAAAATTCAGGTTCTTCTTTCAGACTTTGACGAAGACCACCGCGGGCAAACTCGAGCATGGAAAATCGGGCACCGCGGCCAGCACATCGCAACCGAGCTAGATGTTGTGGTTAGGCCTAACACGACGCCAAATCCGAAGACACAAGACGAGAAGGACACAGTACGAGCGCTGCCTAACAATTGACACACGAAAAAACGAACCCACGAAAAACCAACACCATGTGTACGCATTGTGATGGTTTTTCGTGTGTTCGTTTTTGTTTCAATAAACTTCAGTTGTTAGACAGCGCTTGTACTGTGTCTTTCTTGTCTTGTGCCTCCGTCATGTTCGCACTGTTTTCCAAATATGCACTGTTTCCAACTCGCCCCCCTCTCTACCTCACTGCAGACTTTGCAAGTATGGCTTACCTCAAATCATCGCTTTGGCATATAAAAAAAAAAACCACACAGTTTGTCTTTATAATGCCCACACTGTCATAATTTCTTGATCAGCTGTGTTGATAACTTCTTTACTTATTAAATTACCAATCATGGGCAAGCATTTGCTCTCCATAACTAATGAAACCTGATAAAACCTAGACAACCAAGCATGCAAGTGAAGGTGATATGTGCTTTTACTGCCACTGCTCATGCTTTTGTTGTTTCTTAATTCAGATGTGATCTATGGGAAGGTTACGACACCAAGCACTTTGGAAGAATCACTAGGAGATCCCTGTCCTCTTAGGTGCGAAGTACCTTATGCGCTCGGGTTGTCGGCGTCTCCTGCCTTCATAGCCCGTCCCGGTGTCTCTTATCATCGCCCGTCACGGTAAAGCAAGTGGAAAATAAGACGGCGTGTTTGCTCGGGAAAAGCTCGCGAGAATAAGCGCTCGCCCGTGAGAGACAACGCGACGTGTGCTTCGCCGAGTGGCAAATAAGATGGCACGGTGGCTCAGGAAAAGCTCTGTTTCTGCGATGGGCGCTGGACGCTGTCTGTAGCAATGAGAGAACAGCGTCCTCTCATTGCTATTGATGTGTCCCTATAGGAAACAGCAGTGCTTCGCACCTCCCCAGGTTTCACGTTAGTGGAACCTGGGGAAGTATAGTATAGTATAGTATAGTATAGTATAGTATAGTATAGTATATAGTATAGTATAGTGTAGTATAATACAGTATAGTATCATATAGTATAGTAGAGTATAGCAAGGGATGGGAAAGGGAAGTGAGGGTGAGGAGGAAGAAAAAGAGGAGGGCAGTGCCACCAGCTCCGCCGCTTCCTTGGTCTTTGCACTACTACTGCATAGCTGCCCCAATTTTCTTTCTCAAGAAGATCTCCTTGATTAGCAACTGTAGTGCAAGCCTCCACAAGAGAGAGCATTCCCACCACTGTGCTAAGACTGCAGGCTTGGCACTAAGCCATCATTGCTGTTGCTCAGAGACACCAATGCGTTCAGTGGTAGTCACACAAAATCTATCCAAAAATATAACTGTCAGAGAACACATGCCCAGTTTTTTTCAGCTAGGTTACCCAGCTCACTGAATGCCGAGTTTAAAGGTGGAATAAGTCTTTCATTTTTACAGACTAAACAACTCTCATAGCTACACCAAGCATGTTACTCAATACTGCAGGTCACTGCATAAAATTCAGCAATTAATTAGCCAGTGGTTACTGAAGATGTTTTTAAAGGAAAGGAGCATCTAAAGTCCTGCGGTATTTGGTGCACTCCACAATAAAGTTGATAGAGTCAGTGATATGAGAAAATAAATGCCCTTGAATATTGTCCCAAGAATAACTTTTGATTTGCTTATATTTTGACACAATTATTAAGCTTACAAACTTCCGTTCCACGTGAGTGGCAGAAAGAAAACGGCACAAAAAAACAACCGAGCACCAGAACAAGGCAGACACAAACAACAGCGCTTGTTCTTCCTTGTAACGGTGCTCCGTTATTTTTTTCCCCGCTGTTTTCTTTCCGCTATGTCGTACCAACACGCCCAAGCATCCACTTTAGCCACTTGAGTAGACTGGTTTCCTGCATTTTTTCCCCCACCAGCATTTCATAACAAGGTGATTATAGAACATACCAAAAGCGAAATCGGCACCCTTTCATAGAGCAAGGAAATGACTTACTTGAACCTCTTCACTCCTGTGAACGGGCATAAAAACGGAGGGCGTGGAACGCTCAACAGGCTTCACTTGAGGCTGCTGTTGGCTTTCCGCTGGTGTCGCTGCCGCTGTGGCCGTCTCAGCATCTTTGACTGCCTCATTAGCTGCACCCTCTGTCACACCGTCGCTCTTTGTATTGTCACTACCCTCATCTTCTCCACTTTCCTTCACTTCTGTAGAGCTCTGGCCATCACCAGACCCTTCCTCTCCGGCCGATAGCTCGTCGTCATCAGTCCCACCGTCTTCAGACTCCGACGATTCCGAATCGAAACCTAGGACGTCATCCCTGTCGATGCGGGCTCTCTTGGGTGCCATTTGTCTGCTTCCCTTGACGCTGCTTATTCGTGTTGGCCCCTTCTTCTCATCCGGCTGAGGCGCAGTCGTGAGCTCGCTGAGGCTGTTTGAGAGAGAACAAACATCTTTATATACAAGGTACCTAAGGATAGGTACTTTTAGTCCAGCACACCTTGAGATCGGGCAGTGTCCCGGGCCCTCACAACCAATCTTAGCTGGGGTGCTATTCCGGACATTGTCAAATTTTGCCACTGGTAAACTCTGATTGGCCCAGAGCGAAGATACAGCCGCCCTGATTAGCTTAATATGTCACTATTATGAAATTTAACAAGATGGCAGAATTTGACAGTGTCCACTATAGCACTTCTGATGTGAAGGCTGTTTGAAACCAAGAACAAGAAACGAGCAAGTCAGAGAAATACCACTCTGCTCTCCAGCTTTTTGTAGGAGGCAGGAAAGGATGGCCAATTTCGTAGAGAACGCGAATTCGACATGATGTGTGCTGACGATTACTTCCTAACAGACAAGGTGAAGTTGAAGCAGAAAGATCTCCGGGGAGTTTAAACTTGGCGCATACAAGATTAGGAAAGAGGACAGGACAAGCATTTCCTAATCTTGTATGCGCTACTAATAACTTATAAATGGACCTCTGGGGATACGGGTTAGTGAGGCTACATATAGCGAGAGAAGAAGATGAGGCAGCCAGAAAAAGGTGATGTCAGTGTGAATATTCATCTAAAAAGCAGCAGGTTGAGGGAAGGGGAGCCTATCATCCATATAGCAAATTAAGCACCAAATGTACTGAAAAATGCTTCCCAGCATTTATGTTTTATGATACAGCAACAGCATAAAATAACAAACAGGAAAGAGAAATCTCCAAGTGTGTTTTGTTTCATTCAAAAGGCATAAAAGCAGTGACTACTCATCGATAATAAAAGTTGGCCATAATAAAAGTTGTTTTCATTCATTCATTCATTCATACTCATCGATGGCTCAAGACAAATCACCAAATTTACATGTAGGAAACATGACTAAAAAGCAACTGCACAAAAACTACACCCTTCCTATCGTTACTGTACTCACATTTGATGGCAGAATTCTGTAGTACTGAAATCATGACTGTTTTTTTTTAAAGGGACCGACAACTGATGTTTCTTGACCCAGTTTTTTACGGCGCGACAGGAAGCTTACCCTTCGTAGCGTTTGTAGCTGCAGTGGTTTATCCTAAAAGCACGTAGTTATTTTATAAGCAGTGTTTTTCGATCTGAAAGGCTCCAAACACGCATGAAGGCTTGCTCCAGCAACGCTGAGAATTGATAGCGATGCCGCTAGCCCTTGTGAAAGCTGTCGTTGTTCTGCTTTCGCAGGAGTTACTGTAACTATGCTTAACCACCTTTATTTTCAGCTTTCCAACCATTTTTGAAAATAGCAAGCTGTTACAATGAGATGATGTGGCTTTATTCACCTTCTCGGTATTTGTACAGCGTTGTGTGCGCCTGCACCCAAGGTTGCCTGCGCCTGTGTCAAGGCTGCCTACGCCAAGCGAAGGCAGCGCCCTTTGTTGCATACAACTAACGCAGGCCTATATGTACATTTTTATGGAGTAATACCTTTTAATATAAAGAAATGAACAATATTTCAGTACTAACAGAAAAGTCATCGAACGCGTACACCAATCAACGGTCACGTGACCGGCTTCATCGGACCATTTATGATTTTGCCGCCAGAGGCGCCAAAGGTCATTTTTCGCGACTTTCAATGAAGAAATAAAAATGTAAATCCACCTCTCACGAGATAAACAGGGTTTGTTTAAGTCAATGCGACGGACAATCTTTTCATCAGTGCAGTCATCTCATTTCACGTTCTGGGCAGTTGTCGGTCCCTTTAACTTACATAGTGACCCAGTAATTCGACATAGTTTATTAGAAAGCAGGGCTCTAGAAATGCTCTTACCGTTTCAGACCTTTGGTCTGCATGGCGGATGTGGAAATCAGCATAGAAAGCTCCTTCTGGCTGGCCTGTGATTTCTGAAGCTCTTCTAGTAGGTGAGTCCTCTGCAACAAGTGATGAGAAAATTAAAAAAAAAACACAAGTAGCATTTCTGAGTACAAAGTTACATACTGTGCTCAACATGTTCAGTGCAAAAAAGAACACGAAAACACAAGGAAGGGCGCGACACACAAGGATGGGCACGACACAGCGCTTGTGTTGTGCCCTTCCTGTGCTAGTTACAGTGCAGTGATTTTGTAAGTGTAGTGACAAAATTTTTGAAGTTGAGAAACCTAGTGCTATTCAGCACACTACAGAAGCATAGAGTAGTGGATCGAATTTAGTGCTCCTCTGATTCAGAGATCACAGACCAGTGCAAATACCAGTAGCATTACAGTGCACATGCTTTCACAGTCCTAGAAAGCCTCTTTAGTGGAAAACCAGACGAGTCAGAGCATTGAATACAATGAATTCATTCTTTAGCTTGGGTGCTGGAAGTAAAACTTCCCTTCTCATTGATCTTTTTAGATCAGCAATAGCTTCAGCCCTTTGAAGGTAACTGCCGATCTGAGGAAAATTAAAAAATAAATTCATGAAATGCCTACTAACGTACAATAATTATTTTATGGGAAAATCCTGGATGGACAAGCCACAATATTTGGACAATCGACATGGGTGGCCAATTTACATTTATTAGGTTCTAAATGTCAACACAAGTTTAAAATTTGTGTGTATGCTTCTTTTGCCTGGTACGATGGAAATGCTATCAGAAATGTGCGAGTATAATGTGTGTACGATGCCATAAAGGGCATTTTGAAGTGTGATCAGGTGATTAAGACACTTACGTTGATCTTTTTGTTCTTCTTTTCCAAAATCTTCTGTAGTAATTTCTTCTTCTTCTTGGACAGCTTTGGAGCCGCCTTGACATCTTGCGATTTGTTGGCTTCCTTCTTGCCAGCTTTCTTGGAAGACAGGACCAAGGCATTGCTACTGTCGTACTTGTCTTCTCTCACATCTAGTTGCACTTCGACCTGCAGGCAAGACAACACTCCATGTATCAGTTCCACAACAGTGCTTTGTTGCAAAAACGAAACTTAGTTTAGTTTCGCGTTTCCTGCGACGCTGCGCGTTACACTTGCCACATTGCACGTAGCGCTGCGCAAAATACAGAACGACATCGCGTGTTCTGAGATTCTCGCGGAAAACAGTGACAGCTGGTGAACTTAAAGCACACACTCAACACAACATGAACACTGCACTGCGTCACAACATACCGAACAACACGCTCATCATACCACATTAATTCAAATAAAAACATTGTTTTGCCACATGCAACACTTCGGATATCACTGGTAGCCGTCTACTGGAAATATAGCTCATTGCGGACGCTGTATTTGCGACTACACTAGCAGAACATCACGAGCACCACAGATATCCGAGCTCCCGATTACTGCTTTAGGGACGTTGTAACGTAAGTCAGTTGCGAGGAACTGACCTCCGGCGGTTTGTCGTTGTCTGTGGACGCTGTACGTTGCGAGCCTCTCGCTTTGGCATCGTATTTGCGGCGCGATCGCCCCATTTCGCTGGAGATCGCACTGCGCTACACAACGCTCAACTCAAAGCACGTGGATCAAGTTGATGTGTTGAAGGGCACATTGTTGCTACCGTGACACTCGGAACCCGCCAGAAAAGTTTTAATAAATCGCTTAACATAAAAAAACTCTCGCATATTACTGTTTATTTGCTGCAATTGCTCTTCACCCATTTACAGGCTCTGTCATGTTTTTAAGGTGCTTCATAACTTCGTAATTTGTTTTAAAATAAATAGAAAAAGCGCGATAGTGTAACAATTGTTAGTGCTCTAACGCATGCTTCAACTGTGGAATAAGTTTTACTAACTACCGCTACGTAGCGCTGCAACTTTAATGGCCGAGTTTTATTATTTTGAAGTTTATTTAAAACTTAAAGTAACATAATTCTGTTTTCATGCTTTTTATGTTAATAAAATTAAGTAAAGTTGACATGCAACATGCTTTGTTGTAGTTTTATAATTCATCATGAACAGGTGCTGCCATGCTGCGGCAGAAAACATAATTTGAATATTTTATAACTGTAGTTGAAGCACTACAGATTGTTAAACTGTGCCGAAATTACGCGCGCTTTCCGAAAAACATCGAGAAATCTTTTTGGCGCTCTCCTTCGCTTCCCACATGTAACGGTGAACAAACATGAGTTTCGCGCAAGTTCACAGCGATGTAATGACGCTCATGTTCGAAAACCTTGCCAAGGAGTTCCGTGACAAGAAGACGGGTACGCATAATTTTCAGAACGCTTCCCCGTTTAGAAATTTCTTGAACTGCATGTACTGATTAACAAGCCTCGATGTTTCTCTCTACGTTTTTCAGTTTCCACGAAAACGCTGAATGAGTGAGTGCGACCGCATTCGTGCGTTACCTTCTCATAAGCGAGTTCTTACGTGACATGATGCACGAGGTGAGCTTTTTTTACGCGCGATTTACTGTGACGCAACGCATGTCCACGTAGGCTGGACCACTTCTTCAGAGCCCCCCTTCAGCCGGCTATGAGACTCGTTGATAGGCGCCGTGTCAAGCGACTGACCTGTCCGCGAGGCCGTGTGGTCTATCAAGTCTCTGGCGAAACGAGGGCATTCTACACTTGCCTGCCGAGCAGCAATTTCTGCGCCTGCTATTCGTATCTGCACCAAGGTAATGCTGTACGCGTTGGTGAAATTTTAGCTGATGTAGTATGTGTTCTGTTCCTGACTATATCGTCTACACACTGGTAAACTTATTCTCAGTCGTTCAGTTTTGAACACGCCAATGAAAAATACCACACTAGCTGCAAATTATGTGGTGCTGGCTCGTTTAATATTTAATATCGTGTGTAAGCTTGGGTAGGTTTCACCTATATAATTGTGTTAATTGCTTACAGAAGATTAGATTCAGTGGTTATAATTGTGTATACTAATGGCAGTAAAAGAAATAGCACTGGCTGTCATACTTTTAAGCTGAATTGCAGCACGGCTTTTACAGGCATATACAATGTGTTATAATCAATTAACCTAATATATGTGAACATTGCTGGTTCCATATACACGTGTACACTTAAGGTTCCTAATGGCAAAGTTGATCGGGTACTGTTTCTGGTTACGTACGTTAAACATAGGGCTTGCATGCTTCTAAACCACAAAGTCTTTAATGAAAGGTGTGCTGCTATAGTCTAAGCATTACGAGTGTATAGGCATACAGATACTATCACTCTACATTTCTTTACTTTTGCTTTCTGCAGCTTTGAATGTACTACAACTAGCTGATTTCAAACATCACATCAGTTAATGCCAGTAACAGGCCTGTTGTTTTTTGTCTTTTTTTATTCCTCTGCAGTGCTACGAAAACAAGAGATACCAATGGTAAGGAATGATTTGGAGTGTACTTACTTTCCCCAGTGCTGGCAGAGCTTTTCGTGGTAACACTTTCATTACTGGCCTAATTCTTGCCTGACATTTGTGTGCATGTGCCATTTAGACTGAAGTTATGCTTATTTCAGAAGCTGTCTATTAATAATAAAAAAAAGCTTTAAATTTGCTTTTGTATTCAACTGAGAATTAGAAGCTATGCAGAAGCTTCTTGCGAGTGCTAAAGATGAACTAAAAAACTTTCAAACTATTTTATGTAGTGTTTGGCTGCATGACACTATAACATCGTAGCGATATTTCCCTTTCGATGATTGTCACAAGATGTACAAGATTTTGGGCAAATGTGCCTAGTTTAGATTGTAAATCAGGGTTCCTGTATTATCTGCACCTGGGGCGCATTTTGGTAGAACTTCCGGGCAAGCAGAATTGTTGGTGTGTAGATACAAAAACTACTGCAATTGCCCGAGTATCCCATGCTGAGAATAGTGTATCAAAGTGCACAGCTAAAAAGAAAGTGAACACAGAAAAAAAAAGAACAGTTCACACTCATTTTAGTTTTTGCGAACGCTTCCCCCATCTCATTACAAATATTCCTAGGGTTGGCTTCCTTTCTTGGTATATTTTGAGGGTGTTTATGTGATCTGGAAAGTAATGTCCTTTATGATGTACTGATGTACCCAACTTTTGAAGTAATAGGTATGTAATATTCTTTTCTTTCAGTGTAAGCACGTCCTTGCGTCAAGACTGGCAGAAGCACTTGGAGCTTGCGAAGACATCGGTTGCACGGATGACACAATGATGTTCATGTTGCAAGGCCTCAGTTGATTAACATATGGCTGTGCTTTTGCTGGTCTTATCAGCTGAGCAGGTCTAATTAACAGACTCTGCTCAAATGCATTGCCAGTACAGAAGTATGCACACTCCAGACATATGTGCAGCTTAGACATTTACTGTTTGATGAATTTGTCAACACCTGCAGAATCTCGTAGGTGTCATTATCATCACCCAGAATGACGAACTTAGTGTGCAAAGAGTTTAACGATTTAAGACACAAAACATTGACCGATGAGAAGTGTATATATTTCATTCTGTAAAAAAAACGCTCCTAAGCCAACTTTTTGTTCAATGCAGTCGACGGTTGACGATATAAAAAATATGTTTGATCACAAGTCGAGCAACAAATGTTTGATTGCATAGTTGAGTATATAAATCCAGCAAGCGGGAAAATCCTGAGAGCGCTTGGCGTGATATTGAAGAGGAACTTGTGCAGCAGGCCGTCACCTCCAGTTGACGCCCAGTTGTAGCAGATCTTGGGCATGGCTCAGTGAAGCAGATCTGAAAAACAAGCAGAACATGCGCCAGTGAAAGATAATGTGAACTTGTTGACCATGATGAACCTGTCAGGTTAACGATATCCCAGCAAAACGTGTACTGTGATATCCCAGTGAAACTTATGTATTAAAATACTCAGCACAACACTGAGGATTGTGCAAATATTCTGTATACTGTAGACTTCCTATTCTTACTCTAATAGTATTAATTTCTCTCATGTCACTCATGCTTCGTAGCAAGTCCTCCTGGGAAAAAAGAAGTATTCAGGCTAAGTAGTTATTGATGACCTTGATCATGAGAAGGACATTGGTCATAAAATGTATCCTATCAATTTTGTTCAAAAGGCAGCATATAATGAGCATACAACAAATCTAACAGTACTAGCTTACAGGACTGCAGAAAAAACATATATTGGGAGTACAACGAACTTGAGAGACAGCTAAGGCTGCGCATCTGGCAAAAAGTGTACAGTAACAATTATGTCTGCAAAAGAAATAAATGCAGTTGACTATAGTAAATTAAGCGAAGATATTCAAAGGATATTGAAGGAATGAGATGGGTTCAGCTGACACTAAGACAACGGAAGACCCTTGTAGAGGTCCTGCACTAGACAGAAGCAGTCGATCGTGATCTTCGGACAGCAGAACCTTATGATACAAAATGGGTCAAACAATTTGTGTTGCATGCTCTAATCTTGAGTAACATACTACTCACCTCCCATCCAAAAATAACAAACATACTTTGTGATGCTTTTTATAGTCCAACTCTATTCCTTTTTTATCACCCACTGATCCCGGTGATAATGTAAATGGAGCGCCGCTCAGACCATTGATAAAGCACAAAATGGCATGACATCGTAAAATGATTTATGTTATTCCTGCCCACGATGCCGCATGAATGACTCGCGAACAGGTCAGTCTTAAAAATGCGTTGGAGTATTGCTGTGCAGTACACTAACACAAGTGTACTACTAATAAATGTGTGTTCTTGTTAACAACAGAATGTCTCTAGGATTACAGTGCCTGTTGGTTGAACACAGCACGGACATGTATGCCACGTAGGTTTCATTAAATCACACTGCCTTACCCGAGCGCTTTGCAGCTTTAGACACGCGGGGAAGCCTCAGTAGTCGCCCCCTGCTGTCGGGTCCACAATCACTTGCTTCTCAAACGCAGGCTGAGCAACCCAATAGAGAGCATCGGCGTATATTTCCGTGCGTTGCGTCATCTGCAAAACACGTGACGAACATTTTGAACCGACTGAATCAAATGACTGCCACAGCAAGTCCGGAATCGCAGTAGCACGTCACTCACCCTGAAGCCCCAGGTGTCGCGAACTTGTCGGCACAAGTTTAAGTCCACCTCGGTGATCAATAGGGCCATCGTTGATTCTCGAGAGGCCCTGGACCGAGGTAAAAATGATATAGCTCACAATCTGGTCCTCGACAGAGATGTTTAAAGGGGCCCTGCAATGCTTTTTGAGCATGGTCAGAAAACGCTGCCAATCGGTATTTGAGACTCCCGAGAACATGCGAGCCAGACATTATAGTGCAGCACACGGCCTGGAAGTCGCTCCCTCTTCTCTTTTCAAATGATGCCACATGCACAAATTACTGCGCCATATACCCAAAGTGCACGGCCGTTGACTTATTGAGTATCGTGAGCTGCATAGTTACTGTGGCTGCCGTATACCCACGTGGGTGCTTGCAATCACTCTGAAAGTAAGCTGCAGATTCAAAGAAAAAAAAAAAAGAAAAAGTGCTCGAGGTTATGGCGCGCGCTGACGAAGGGACACATCTCCTTGCCCCCTTGTCATCTCCCTCCCTGCATAGCTTTCAGCACGCTCGCTGGTACGGAAGGAGAAAGAAAGTACTTTAAGTGTGCGACAGATCCCTGTAACTCTGCTCGCACTCGACGAATTCCAACAATTTTTGCGGCATGTGATTCATGCGGCATCATGTGCTAAAAGTGAGACTATTCCATTATAACTCAGAAAAGTGTTGCAGGGCCCCTTTAAGAAAAGTACACGCTTCCAGTTCGTGAAGCTCTTTTTCTCGACTGAGAATGATGCCTATTAGCATTTATTTCTTCACTTAGATACAGGGTTTTAAGTTCATAACTGCGCAGTAGGCTATCAGGAATGCCTTAGTCGAAGGCTTCTGATTATTTTTTATGAGCCAGGTTTTTTTAGGTGCACCTAAAGCACAGTACACAAGTGTTCTTGCACTTCGCTCCTATCAAAATACGACTGCTGCGACCAAGGTTTGAACATGCCGTCTTGTGCTCGGCAGCCTGTTGTGAGCCTTAAGGGTCATTCCAATTGCCAATTGACAGAGGTCACGCAATCGGTTACGACTGGTGACTATGAAGTGACTCCCTGTGGCTGATTTTCTTGCCAGCTAGGATGACCTGCCCATAGCCACACTGAAATGCCTCGCAATTGGCGTTGTTCATGCCTGCTCACGCTGCCATCACCTTGTAAGACAAGCAGAAGTTCTGTTCCAGCTCATCTGATTGGTGCATAACCTTTGCGACTGCAGTAATATAGCAAGAAGCGACTTATCCGTGACAGTTCCTTGTGATCATTTTCTACTAGCCAAAACAGGTCGCTTTGCAATCAAGGACCATATTCTGAGATGATCACTTTTGGCGACCGTGTCACTCTACAAGACATACCATCTTGCGTGTCCATTGACTGAAGCGACTACTTGCTCACCTTTCGTCAGCCTGCCAATTAGCGCACACTAAAAGCAATTTCAAAAAGTGATCGTCTCTGAATATATGGCCCCAACTTGGCCACACAACCACTGCTAGCTACTGATGACCAAGGGCAGTAAGGTTTGGCATGTTAGAAAGCTTGTATTAGCAGAACTAATTGTATACAGTGAAAACAAGTGAACTTACAGGTGTGCGGCTTCCATCAGGAGCAGTCACGTAACTGGAACCTGCACCATTGCATGAAGAAACAGTGCTTCATGTGACGAGAGAAGCGTCTCGCGTATCGTTCATAATCAGCTCACATTTCCAGCATCTTTTTATGTAATAAAGCCTTAGCAACATGTAGGATGAAAATGTGTTAGAAACTATGTTACAGCAAGACTCCTACTAGAAAATGGTTCGCCTGAATCAAGCAAATATGCAACTGTGAAACTGTAAGCATGCTTATTGCATGCTTGTACTTGCATATAAATGCTTTCTTTGGCTTTTGTATTTTATAGCTTGCAATTCACTGCAATGACAGTTCACAAATACAGGAACAAATTTCATTTTGTGCTTATCAACATCGGAGTAGTGGTAGTAAGAGGTCAGGAAAAGACGAACATGAAATCATCTACAAAATAGTAATAGAACAAAGTGGCGTACGCACCGTAGAAGTGTCCAAAATCCCGGTGAGCTAGAGATAGAGAGAGGAAAGAAACGTTAATGACTGCGGAAATCTATAGACAATGAGGAAGTGTCGAGGTGTGTACAATTACGGTGTGCGTGGGCTAACCTTACCCAAGCAAACCTCACCTTGCTTCTTGTCACCAGAAGTGAATTCTCGAGGAAATACTTCCTGCGAGAAAAAGAAGAAAAAATTTTTAAAAAGTATGATCGACTTGTCTCGTACTTCAGGCATTTTTCTACTGGGCATCTTTCAACGAATGAAAGCACTTCATTTTTGAACAAGCTGATTATACGTGACGTGTAGATGCCAAAAATATGAACTACCTGTGAAACAGCTGCGGTTTCAGTTGAGCACATTTTTTTATTTCTTTCATAACTGTAAATGAATTGATCAATCGACTTACCGTTCCCACCCTGTTGATGGCACACGTAAAGTAGCTGTTGGCAATGGCGGCATTCCTGGCCTCGACGTGCCACAGCGGCTCGCTCAGTCCGGACACTGTGGCGGACGGGTTAAACACAACCTCCGCTCCATTAGCACCATACATGAGCCAGTTGAGGGGGTGATGTCTTCCGTAGCAGATGTTGATGGCAATCTTGCCTACAAACACATTACACACTGAACCATGTTGCCTGCCAGACTGCTACGGTTTTCAACGGCACAGTGAAAGCACAGCATGTATAACATAAGTTCATTGAATGCTTTCATAGCACTATTCTAAGCAAGGAAAGGCATTTGAACTTCAGGTTGAGATAAGGAGTAGGTTGGGTGAGATGGTACCAGTTTATTTCAAAAAAAAGAACCATGCATCTCCACGAAGTGAATTATGACGAGTGGGCGAAGCTCTGGGTATCGTATGGGTGAATAACTGTGTGTTACCCATGCATTGCCTCATATAATGCAAACTGAGTGACATAAAGTGACACAAAGTGACATAAAGAGTCGACAACAAAACTAGGTCCATAATTTCTACGTTGAAGTCGCCGACTAGTATAAAGGGTTTGTGCTTGTAGGTGTTTTATATTGTTCTGTCACAATTATGATTGATGTTCGTCTATTGTAAACCATTTTTTTTTATTCACATACACACATATATATTTCGACTACAGCAATGATTTTCTATATACCGTGACAGCGGACAGTGAGAGTCGACAACAAAGCTAGGTCCTAAGGTCCATAATGTTTACATTGAAGTCGCAGACTAGTATGAAGGGTCTATGCTTGTAGGTGTTTTATATTGTTATGTCACAATTATGATTGATATTAGTCTGTTCTTAAACTTCACGTTTCGATTTTACACAGTGCTGTGCCATGCGCATGGACGCCATACGGACAAGCCTAGGCCTTAGGGGAGACGTGGGTATTGAAAAATTTTTTTTATTAGTTGGGCTAACTGAATGAAATTCAATACACTTATTCAGTTTTTTCTGTCGATTTCAAATCTTCAAGTAAATTTTTTATTATCTGCACTAAAACAAAAGATATGCAATTTCTGAGAGCATATTTTAGTACTTTTTGGCAACTTTGCTTTGTCAAACACAAAAACAAAATGTGGCAAGATTGCCAGAGAGCTCGTCTAGCCGATGATGCTAATTTGATTGTTTTCATCAAACTTCGAATGCAAAATAAAAGGATGCAAATATGAGTGAAAAAATTTCTGCTTCATACACTTTATGATTATCGAGAATTATCATTTGGTAAACCATATTATAAGAAAATAAATAGCATCATCGGCTAGACCAGCTTTCTGGCAATCTTGCCGCATACTTTGCTTTAGTGTTTGACGAAAAGAAGTTACCGAAAATCCCCGTAAGAATTGTGCTAGAAAACGTTGTAGAACTAGCATATCTTTTGTTCTAAACCGGCTATTAAAAATCTAATCAGAGATTTGGAATCTGCAGAAAAAACTGAATAAGTGTATTAACATTTCATTCTGTTCACCCAACTATTAAAAACACACTTTTTAAGACCCACGTCTCCCCTTAAGGTGCTTGCCCCTAAAAGGTGTGTGACACGAAAGACAAGGCAATG